>NW_027310053.1:0-274380 GCF_047496795.1 Chiloscyllium punctatum
GGGGTAGGAGAGAGGGGGGAAGGAGAGAGAACGAGAGGGGGAAAGGAGAAGAGGGGGGGAAGGAAGGGGTAAGGAGAGAGGGGGAAGGAGGGGGGGAAGGAGGGGGAAGGAGAGAGGGGAGAAGGAGAAGGGGGGAAGGTAGGAAGAAGGAAGAAGAGGGTGAAGGAAGGGGAAGGAAGGGGGAAGGAGAGAGGGGGAAGGAGAGGGGGGAAGAAAGGGGGAAGGTGAGAGTGGGGAAGGAGAGGGGGGAAGGGAGGTGGGAAGGAAGGGCGTTGGAGAGGGGGAAGGAGAGCGGGGAAGGAGAGTGGGGAAGGAGAGGGGGGAAGGAGAGAGGGGGAAGGAAGAGCGGGGGGAAGGAGAGCGGAAGGGAAAGAGAGCGGGGGAAGGAGATGGGTGAAGGAAGGGGGAAGGAAGGGGAAGGAGATGGGGAAGTAGATGGAGGGGAAGGAGAGGGGGGAAGGAAGGGTGAAGGAGAGAGTGGGGAAGGAGAGGAGGGAAGGAAGGGGGAAGGAGGCAGGGGGGAAGGAGGAGGGAAGGAAGGGCGAAGGAGAGGGGGGAAGGAGAGGGGGGGAAGGAAGGGGAAAGGAGAGAGGAAGGAAGGAGAGGGTGGAAGGAAGGGGAAGGAGAGAGGGGGGATGGAGAAAGGGGAAGGAGAGAGGGGAAGGAAAGAGAGAGAGGAGGGAAGGAAGTGGGAAGGAGAGAGGGGGAAGGAGAAGGGGAAGGTAAGAGGAAGGAGAGAGGGGAAGGAGGCGGGGCAAGGAAGGGGAAAGGAGAGAGGGGGGGTAGGAGAGGGGGGACGGAAGGAGGGAAGGAGAGGGGCAGAAGGAGATGGGGGAAAGGAGAGGGGGAAGGAGAGAGGGGGGGAAGTAGAGCAGGGGAAAGGAGAGAGGTGGGAAGGAGTGGGGGAAGGAAAGCGGAAGGAAGGGGGAAGGAGAGGGGGGTAGGGGATGGGGGAAGACGATGTGGGGAAGGAGAGGGGGGAAAGGAGGGGGAAAGGAGGGGGGAAGGAAGGGGGAAGGAAGGGGTAAGGAGAGGGGGGAAGGAGAGGGGGGAAGGAGGGGAGAAGGGGATGGGGAGAGAGGAAGGAGATGGGGGGAACGGGGGAAGGAGGGGGGAAGGAGATGGGGGAAGAAGGAGATGTGGGGGAAGGAAGGAAATGGGGGAAGGAGATGATCGGAGGGAAGGAGAGGTGGGGAAGAAGGGGGTGAAGAAGGGTGGAAGGAGAGGGGGAAGGCAGGAGATGGGGGAAGGAGAAAGGGGGAAGGAGGGGGGAAGGAAGGAGAGGGGGAAGGAAGGGGAAGGAAGGAGATGGGGGGATGGGGGAAGGAAGGAGATGGGGAGGAAGGAGATGGGGAGGAAGGAGATGGGGAGGAGATGGGGATAAAGGGGGGTAGGAAGGGGGAAGGAAGCAGATGGGGAAGGAGAGGGGGAAGGAAGGGGGAAGGAGGGGGGAAGGAGGAGGGGAAGGAGATGCGGGGAAGGAGGAGGGAAGGAGAAGGGGAAGGAGATGGGGGGAAGGAAGGAGATGGGGGGAAGGAAGGAGATGGGGGAAGGACGGAGATAGGGGTAAGGAAGGAGAGGGGGGTGAAAGGGGGAAGGAGGGGGGTTGGGAGGGGGCAAGGAAGAGGGGAGTAAGGAAGGAGATGGGGGTAAGTGGGGAAGGAAGGAGATAGGGGGAAGGAGAGGGGGAAGGAAGGAGATAGGGAAGGAGAGGTGAGGTAAGGAAGAGGGACAGAGAGAGGGGGAAGGAGAGAGGGGGGAAGGAAACAGTCGGGGAAGGAAGGAGAGGGGGGGGAAGGAGGAGGGGCGGAAGAGGGAAGGAAGGAAGGAGAGGGAGTAGGAGGGGGGAAAGGAAGGGGGAAGGAAGGAGAGCGGGGAAGGGGGGGAAAGGAGAGGGGTGAAAGGAGGGGGGAAGGAAGGAGTGAGGGAAGGAGAGGGGGGAAATGAAGGATATGGGAGGGAACGAGGGGGGAAGGAGGGGTGGAAGGAAGGGGAAGGACGGAGCGGGGGGAAGGAGAGGGGGAAAGGACGGAGATGGGCGCAGGAAGGAGATGGGGGGAAAGAGAGACGGGGAAGAAGTGGGGGTGAAGGAGAGGGGGGAAGGAGAGGGGAGGAAGGAAGGAGATGGGGGAAGGGGGGAAGGAAGGGAGATGGGGGAAGGAGAGGGGGGAAAAAAGGAGATGGGGGGAAGGAGGAGGTGGGGTAAGGAAGAGGGACGGAGAGATGGTGGAAGGAGAGTGCGGGGAAGGAAGGAGGAGGAGACAGAGGGGGAAGGAGAGAGGCGAAGTAAAGAGCCGGGGAAGGAAGGAGAGGGGGGAAGGAGGGGGGCAGGAGGGGGGAAGGAAAAGGGGGGTAAGGAAGGAGAGGGGGAAAGGAGGGGGGGAGGAAGGAAGGAGTGGGGGAAGGAGAGGGGGGAAAGGAAGGAGATGGGAGGGAAGGAGGTGGGAAGGAAGAGGGAAGGAAGGAGAGGGGGGAAGGAGGGGGGATGGAGAGGGGGGGAAGGAAGGGGGAAGGAGGGAGCGGAGGGGAAGGAAGGGGGAAAGAAGGAGATGGAGGGAAGGAGGGTGGGGATGGAAGGGGGAAGGAAGGGAATGGGGGGAAGGAGAGGGGAAGGAAGGGGGCAGGAAGAAGATGGGGGAAGGAGAGGGGCGGAAGGAAGGGGGAAGGAAGGAGATGCGGAAGGGGGGAAGGAAGGGGTAAGGAAGGAGGGGGAAGGAAGGGGGAAGGAAGGAGATTGGAGGAAGGAGGGGGGTAAGGAAGGAGATGGGGGGATGGAGGGGGGATGGAGAGGGGGGAAGGAAGGGGGAAGGAGGGAGCGGAGGGGAAGGAAGGGGGAAAGAAGGAGATGGAGGGAAGGAGGGTGGGGATGGAAGGGGGAAGGAAGGGAATTGGGGGAAGGAGAGGGGAAGGAAGGGGGCAGGAAGAAGATGGGGGAAGGAGAGGGGCGGAAGGAAGGGGGAAGGAAGGGAGATGCGGAAGGGGGGAAGGAAGGGGGGTAAGGAAGGAGAGAGGAGGAAGGAAGGAGATGGAGGAAGGAGTGTGGGGAAGGAAGGGGAAAAGTTGGAGATGGAGAGGAGAGGGGGGAAGGAAGGAGATGGGGGGAAGGTGAGGGGGACGAAGGAAGGAAGACGGAAGGAGGGGGGGGAGGGAAGGGGGAAGGAAGGAGATGGGGGAGGGGGGGAAGTTAGGGGGAAGGAAAGAAGGGGGAAGGAGAGGGGTGAAGGAAGGGGAAGGAGATGGGGGAAGGAGAGGGTGTAAGGAGGGGGGAGGAGAATGGGGGGAAGGAAGGCGGTTGGCAGTGAAGGGGGAGGAGGGGGTAAGGAGATGTGTGGAAGAAGGAGTTGGGGGGAAGGAAGGTGATGGGGGGAGGAAGGAGATGGGGGAGAAGGAAGGAGAGGGGGAGTGAAGGACCGTGGGAGGAAGGAGAGGGAAGGAAGGGGGAAGGAAGGGGGAAGGAGAGGGGGGAAGGAGAGGGGGAAGGAGGGGGGCAGGAGGAGGGGAAGGAGATGGGGGGAAAGAAGGAGATGGGGGGAAGGGACGGTGATAGGGGGGAAGGATGGAGATGGGGGGAAGGAAGGAGATGCGGGGAAAGAGAGGGGGGAGGAGGGGGGATGGGAGAGGCGGGAAGGAGGAGATGGGGGGGAAGGGGGGAAGGAAGGAGATGGGGGAAGGAGAAGAGGAAGGAAAGGAGATGGGGGGAATGAGAGGTGAGGTAAGGAAGAGGGACGGAGAGAGGGGGGAAGGAAAGAGCCGGGGAAGGAAGGAGAGGGGGGGAAGGAGGAGGGGCAGAAGAGGGAAGGAAGGAAGGAGAGGGGAGTAGGAGGGGGGAAGGAAGGAGAGTGTGGGGAAGGGGGGGAAGGAGAGTGGTGAAAGGAGGGGGGAAGGAAGGAGTGAGGAAAGGAGAGGGGGGAAAGGAAGGATATGGGAGGGAACGAGGGGGGAAGGAGGGGTGGAAGGATGGGGGAAGGAAGGAGAGGGGGGAAGGAGAAGGGGGGAAGGACGGAGATGGGACGTAGGAAGGAGATGGGGGAAAGAGAGACGGGGAAGAAGGGGGGGGTAGGAGAGGGGGGAAGGAAGGAGATGGGGGAAGGGGGGAAGGAAGGAGATGGGGGAAGGAGAGGGGGAAAAAATGAGATGGGGGAGGAGAGGTGGGATAAGGAAGAGGGACGGAGAGATGGTGGAAGGAGAGTGCGGGGAAGAAGGAGGAGGAGAGAGGGGGAAGGAGAGAGGTGGGAAGAAAGAGCCGGGGAAGGAAGGAGAGGGGGGAAGGAGGAGGGGAGGAGGGGGGAAGGAACGAGAGGGGGTAGGAGGGGGGGAGGGGGGAATGAACGAGAGGGGGGAAGGAGGGGGGAAGGAAGGAGATGGGGGAAGGAGGGGGGGAAGGAAGGAGTGGGGGAAGGAGAGGGGGAAAGGAAGAGATGGGAGGGGAAGGAGGTGGGAAGGAAGAGGGAAGGAAGGGAGAGTGGGGGAAGGAGAGTGGGGGAACAGAGAGAGGGGTGAAGGAAGGGGGGAAGGAAGGAGGAGGGGAAACAGAGGGGGGAAGGAAGGAGATGGGTGTGAAGGAGAGGTGAGGAAGGAGGGGGGGAAGGAGGGGGGGAAGGAAGGAGATGGGGGAAGGAGGGGAGAGGAAGAAGATGGGGAGAGAAGGTGATGAGGGAGGAGGGGTAAGGAAGGAGATGGGGGTAAGGGGGGAGGAAGGGGGAAGGAAGGAGATGGGGGGAAGGAGAGGGGGAATGAAGGGGGAAGGAAGGAGGGGGAAAGAAGGGGGAAGGAAGGAGGGGGAAGGAAGGGGGAAGGAAGGAGATTGGGGGAAGGAGGGGGGGTAAGGAAGGAGATGGGGGGATGGAGGGGGGGATGGAGAGGGGGGAAGGAAGGGGGAAGGAAGGAGATGCGGGGAAAGAGAGGGGGGAGGAGGGGGGATGGGAGAGGGGGGAAGGAGGAGATGGGGGGAAGGGGGGAAGGAAGGAGATGGGGGAAGGAGAAGGGGAAGGAAGGAGATGGGGGAAGGAGAGGTGAGGTAAGGAAGAGGGACGGAGAGAGAGGGGGAAGGAGGAGGGGAAGGAAGGGGGAAAGAAGGAGATGGAGGGAAGGAGGGTGGGGAAGGAAGGGGGAAGGAAGGGGATTGGGGGAAGGTGGGGGGAAGGAAGGGGGCAGGAAGAAGATGGGGGAAGGAGAGGGGCGAAGGAAGGGGAAGGAAGGAGATGGGGAAGGGGGGAAGAAGGGGGATGGAAGGAGAGAGGAGGAAGGAAGGAGATGGAGGAAGGAGTCGTGGGCAAGGAAGGGGGAAAGTTGGGGATGGAGAGGAGAGGGGGGAAGGAAGGAGATGGGGGGAAGGAGAGGGGGACGAAGGAAGGAAGACGGAAGAAGGGGGGGAGGGAAGGGGGAAGGAAGGAGATGGGGGAGGGGGGGAAGTTAGGGGGAAGGAAAGAGGAGGGAAGGAGAGGGGTGAAGGAAGGGGGAAGGAGATGGGGGAAGGAGAGGGGGTAAGGAGGGGGGAGGAGATGGGGGGAAGGAAGGCGGTGGCAGTGAAGGGGGAGGAGGGGGTGAGGGGGTAAGGAGATGTGTGGAAGGAAGGAGTTGGGGGGAAGGAAGGTGATGGGGGGAGGAAGGAGATGGGGAGAAGGAAGGAGAGGGGGGTGAAGGACGGTGGAGGAAGGAGAGGGAAGGAGGGGGGAAGGAAGGTGGAAGGAGAGGGGGGGAAGGAGATGGGGAAGGAGGGGGGAAGGAGGAGGGGAAGGAGATGGGGGGGAAGAAGGAGATGGGGGGAAGGACGGTGATGGGGGGAAGGACGGAGATGGGGGGGAAGGAAGGAGATGCGGGGAAAGAGAGGGGGGGAGGAGGGGTGATGGGAGAGGGGGGAAGGAAGGAGTTGGGGGGAAGGGGGGAAGGAAGGAGATGGGGGAGAAGGGAGGAAGGGGAAGGAAGGAGATGGGGAAGGAGAGGTGAGGTAAGGAAGAGGGACGGAGAGAGGGGGAAGGAGGGGGGAAGGAAGGGGGAGGAGAGAGCGGGGAAGGAGAGAGGGGGGAAGGAAAGAGCCAGGGAAGGAAGGAGAGGGGTGAAGGAGGAGGGGTGGAAGGGGGAAGGAAGGAAGGAGAGGGAGTAGGAGGGGGGAAAAGGAAGGGGGAAGGAAGGAGGGGAGGAAGGGGGGAAAAGGAGAGGGTTGAAAGGAGGGGGGAAGGAAGGAGTGGGGGAAGGAGAGGGGGGAAAGGAAGGATATGGGAGGGAACGAGGGGGGAAGGAGGGGTGGAAGGAAGGGGGAAGGAAGGAGAGGGGGGAAGGAGAGGGGGGAAGGACGGAGATGGGCGTAGGAAGGAGTTGGGGGAAAGAGAGACGGGGAAGAAGTGGGGTGAAGGAGAGGGGGGAAGGAGAGGGGGGAAGGAAGGAGATGGGGAAGGGGGAAGGAAGGAGATGGGGGAAGGAGAGGGGAAAAAGGAGATGGGGGAAGGAGAGGTGGGGTAAGGAAGAGGGACGGAGAGATGGTGGAAGGAGAGTGCGGGGAAGGAAGGAGGAGGAGAGAGGGGAATGAGAGAGGGGAAGTAAAGAGCCGGGGAAGGAAGGAGAGGGTGGAAGGTAGAGGGGAGGAGGGGGGAAGGAACGAGAGGGGGTAGGAGGGGGGAGGGGGGAAGGAACAAGAGGGGGGAAGGAGGGGGGAAGGAAGGAGATGGGAGGGAAGTAGGTGGGAAGGAAGAGGGAAGGAAGGAGGGGGGGAAGGTCAGTGGGGGAAGGAGAGTGGGGGAAGGAGAGTGGGGAAAGGTTGGAAGAAAGGAGATGGGGAGGAGAGGGGGAAAGGAGGGGGGAAAGGAAGAAGATGCAGGGGAAGGAGAGGGGTATGGAGAGAGGGGTGAAGGAGGGGGGAAGGAAGGAGGAGGGGAAACAGAGGGGGGAAGGAAGGAGATGGGGTGAAGGAGAGGGGAGGAAGGAGGGGGGAAGGAGGGGGGGAAGGAAGGAGATGGGGAAGGAGGGGGGAGGAAGAAGATGGGGAGGAAGGTGATGAGGGAGGAGGGGGGAAGGAAGGAGATGGGGTAAGGGGGGGAGGAAGGGGGAAGGAAGGAGATGGGGGAAGGAGAGGGGGAATGAAGGGGGAAGGAAGGAGAGGGGGAAAGAAGGGGGAAGGAAGGAGGGGGAAGGAAGGGGGCAGGAAGGAGATTGCGGGAAGGAGGGGGGATGGAGAGGGGGGGATGGAGAGGGGGGAAGGAAGGGGTAAGGAAGGAGATGGAGGGAAGGAGGGTGGGGAAGGAAGGGGGAAGGAAGGGGATTGGGGAAGGAGGGGGGAAGGAAGGGGCCAGGAAGAAGATGGGGGGAAGGAGAGGGGCGGAACGAAGGGGGAAGGAAGGAGATGGGGGAAAGGGGGAAGGAAGGGGGGAAGGAAGGAGAGAGGAGGAAGGAAGGAGATGGAGGAAGGAGTGTGGGAAGGAAGGGGGAAAGTTGGAGATGGAGAGGAGAGGGGGAAGGAAGGAGATGGGGAAGGGGGGAAGGAAGGAGATGGGGGAAGGAGAGGGGGAGGGAAGGAGATGGGGAAAGGAGAGGTGAGGTAAGGAAGAGGGACGGAGAGAGGGGGGAAGGGGGAAAATTAAAACATTTAAAAGGCATGGGTATATGCACAGGAAGGATTTAGAAGGATATGGGCCAAATGTTGGCAAATGGGACTAGGTTAATTTGCGATATCTGGTCAGGATGGAGGAATTGACAAAGGGGCCGTTTCTATGCTGCATGATTCTATAAGAAGAAAATTATTCCTCAAATCTTCATCACTCCCATAACTGGAAAGGTCAATCCGTGCTCCTCAACAGTTACCAAAGCCGACAGTGGATTCTGAACATCCAACAGTCAGAGCTAACAGAATCTGAAACCCACACGGTGTAAAGGAGATGAACCAGCTCAAACCCCTTTTACTGTAGTGCTCCCTAAAGTAGGAAGGAGGAAATGTGCTGCTATCAATACAACTGCACACACACAGATACACGCAGGAATGTGGGAACACTGGGGTTAGGAGATCCACTGCACTGACTCACCAAGATCCATTGCAGTTCTATACTTGCTGCCATTTCCAATAACTCCTTCCCTGAAGGTAACCTCCAGTCTAAGGTGCGACTCAGGAGTTCATTACATTTGACTCAGTGTAATCATGTAGTAAAGCAATGAAGCAACAGAACTTATTTAATACCTAATTTAACTGTATAATATTGCAACTCGGGAGTTGGTATAACATTGAATATTACATCAGAATTCAAATCTCTTAATTAACAAGGAAAACCAGGAGAGATGTCATCCACAAATTGTAAATACTTCTAAACACTACCAGGAACACCAATGATGGCAAGAACCATGTAGAAAACTTTCCTGGCTAATTGAATTGGCAGATGCATTTTCAGTGTAGAGTGACAATCCTTTATTCCTGCACATAAAAATGCAAACATTAAACTCTGCAGTGTTACATTCTCTGTGTGTTTCGATTATATTCTGTGTAATCTCCACTGGGAGATTAGCGTTGCAGCTCTGATGATGGCAACTTTATCATTCCAGTTGGTCGAAGATGTTTCTCACTGAAATTAAATTGTGACAGGTAACGCATGACCTCATCGAGGGAAGAATCATCATTGGAAACTGTGTTAATTAGAAAACTTGTAATTCTCGCCACTTTATGAACAGAGAGGCAGCCTGCTGTTGTAATAATGCTGCCTTCACATAAAGAGATGACATTGCTTTCTCGTGGATGGATGTGATTTTGTTTGCTGCATCTACCTTGTTTTCCTCTTCCTTAATGCCCCGCTAACATCAAAATTTGCTTTCTAATTTGGGTTGGATTTTTGTCCAGCAGCTTGGTGTTGAGGGAATGTACCTCACATTGTCTCCATGATGTCAGTCATGACCATTTATTGGATGAATCCCTGACATTAGCGAGCCCTCGACCGTAGCTCTACCATGGGCTGTCATTCCCCATGTCTCAGATAATTCCCATCATCCTAGATTCCTGGTAGGAATGTAGTTGACCTGTCATTGTACCATGTCCGTCCCATCTCTCTGTGTTGGAGAAATTCCGGTCCCCTCATTGTCACCCTCCTGCCGTGGTATGGATTTGCTTTTCCCAGTTGTTGATGCAATCCCGTTCTGGGATAATCTAGTTCCAAACCGGGCTCAGGCAGATCATTTTAGCTCCTCATAAAGTATTCTTTGTTTTTGTTTTGGAATTATCTCATTCTGCCTTTTGCTCTTTTGACCTGAGTGTCTGTTTGCCTTCCTCCTCTCTGGGAGGGGGGGGGTTAGCTTAACTCCATTTTATTGGGTCAGATGACCCACAAATTTGAGGACATCTGTTTAATAAAATCACTTCCAAACGAAACAGAAATGCCCAGCTCTTCCATGCTATCAACACAACTAATATCCACATTCCTGGGACAATTCTTTTAAAGATGTGCAGCGTTCACACATCCCTTGGAAAGTTCAGTGCTCAGGTGCGACACAATAAGTGCAGCCTATCCCCAAGTACTTCAGGGCCCCAATTCATAAGCAGTTGCTGACATCAGTATTGGCTCAGAAATGTTTGGCAGGTCAGGTCATATTGGGACCACAGATGGAACCTCCATGTCCCAAACCAGAAGCCGAGAAACCAAAGAGAATCTGCCCCGGCCCGGGGAGAAGCAGATAGCATTGAACCACATTGGGAATGGGACAGTATGGAGACACACTTGGTGCCCTGTACAACAGTGATAGAAATGAACTTGTTTCAGACGGGCAGATCAATTGGAATGTAAGGGACAGCCTTTGCACTGACCCGGGGTCACACATAATTGTGGGCTTTCAAGATCGAGACACTGTCAGCGGGGAATGTGTCATTCTGCTGGAGTGGTTCCTCTCAAACTGTCACACACAGTGAACCACAATGTGCTACTTGATCTGTTCACATCAGCGACTCACTGGGAACACCATTACCTCACTCTGACTTTGTGCCAAATCTACTCAATAGAACCCTACCTCTGTGTAATTGGCAGCTAACGTTGTTATCAATCTGGCCAGAATGCTACAACTGTTACAGTACTGAACAAAATAATACACACATTGTATTTGTGAGGGCTGACTGTAATGATAGTCTGGCTATTTTCATCACCTACTTTTCATTGAATTCGCTCTAATTGCCGGTAATTCCCCATTTTATTTCCCTGAGTTAACCAGACGATGCTAATAAAGGAGAATGCAAACGTCAGTGTTGGACAGATTGTGGCACAGATCCTATTTCCTCATTACCAATTGGTTCCTTTACCAGGCATCACCAGTCCGTCCTTACCTTTCACCATGACCAATGTAACCTGTCAGTTCCCCTTATTGAACACACTGTCAGATAGAGCCAGGGACTTGGAGACAGATGACAGCACGGAAAGCAGCCACACGGTGTTTCGGATTTGTCTCAGTGAAGCCCAATCAACGTTGTGCCTGAAGGATACTTGAACCAGCTTAGATCGGAGGGTCTAACACTCTCCTCACTGAGTTCTTCCAGACACACAAATGCAGCACGATTCCTATCATCCATTTTATCCCCATCACAAACACTCTCTCCATCGATCAATCTTTTTTTCCTTCAGTGAAATTCTCTCAAATTGAACAAGGTACAACCTTCACTGAGAAACCCATGCTGACTCTCCTGGATTAATCACTCACTGTTGAAATAACCATTGAGAGAATCTATCAGAGTTTTGTCAGCTCTGGAAGTGTAATAGCAGCTGGTATCCCATCCTCAAACGTTTGCAAAACTTCTGATAGATGGATCTCATTGACTTCATCTCGGGGTTTTCCATTGAACATCACTTCAAAGGTGCCACCGTGCGATGGCTGAGATCCGAACACATACCAACTGGTTGGAAGGCAGCCATGTTGCCCACTATACCCCCATCCCCCTGCCAGCTGGAGTGCTCGCTATTCTCAAACACACTTAACAACACCATCATCATCACCAATTGAATTGGGGCTGAAATAAAATCAGAAATAGCTGGCGAAGCTCAGCAAATCTGGCAGCATCGGTATCAGAATCAGTATCAGGGCAGAGCAGTAGTTATGAACTATATGGACTTCAGTAAGGCATTCCACAAGGTTCCCCAATGGGACACTGGGTAGCAAGGTTAGATCTCATGGAATACAGGAAGAATTATCCATTTGGATACTGACCTGGCTCAAAGGTAGAAGACAGAGAATGGTGGTGGAGTGTTTTTCTTTCAGTCTGGAGGCCTGTGACCAGTGGAGTGTCACAAGATCGGTGCTGGATCCACTACCTTTCATCATTATAAAAATGATGTGGAAGTGAGCATAACAGGTACAGTTATTAAGTTTGCAGATGGCACCAAAATTGGAGGTGTAGTGGACAGCAAAGAAGGTTACCTCAGATTACAACATGATCTTGATCAGATGTGCCAGTGGGCTGAGAAGTGGCAGATGGAGATTAATTTAGTGAAATGTGAGGTGTAGCATTTTGGGAAAGCAAATGTTAGCAGTAATTATACATTTAATGGTAAGATGTTGGGGAGTTTTGCTGTTCATTTGAGTGGGAGCAGCGGCCGAGGAAAAACGAACCCGGGAGACTACAGCTAAGGCAAGACAGTTTGTTTCAAAATTACTTACCTGTAGCGGGCAGCGGAAGTGAGGTTGGAGCGCATAGCTGGGCGGGAAGGTAAGTGACTAGTATTTGAGTGGGTGTGTTCTAGACCCCAGGTCCTACTTTCGTAGGGCCTCCCTCCCACCCTCCCACCCTCCTCCTCTAACCTAACTTTCAAGTCCACAGGTTATTGACTCAGTGTTCTTGTTTTTGGAGACAGTGTACAGTCATGGCAGCGCAGGCGGTGGAATGTTCCTCCTGCAGAATGTTTGAGGTAGGGGTGACCACCGATACTCCTGCCGACTTTGTCTGCAGGAAATGCAGTCAGATCCTGATCCTCACTGAACGAGTTAGGGAACTGGAACTGGAGCTGGATGAGCTGAGGATTATTCGAGAGGCTGAGAGGGTGATCGAAAGAAGCTACAGGGACATAGTTACGCCGGAGAACAGAGGTAGCTGGGTAACAGTTAGAGGTGGGAAGGGGAAGAAACAGGCAGTGCAGGGTTCCCCTGTGGTCGTTCCCCTAAAAAATAAGTATACAGCTTTGGAAACTGTTGGGGGGGAGAGCCTTGCAGGTGTAAGCTGCAGTGAAGGGGTCTGTAGCTCTGAGACTCAGAAGGGAAAGGGGGAGAGGAGGAGAGCGCTAGTTATAGGGGACTCTCTAGTTAGAGGGACGGACAGGCGGTTCTGTGGACATGGGCGAGACTCTCGGATGGTTTGTTGCCTCCCGGGTGCTAGGGTCCGAGACATCTCGGACCGTGTCTTCAGAATCCTTAAGGGGGAGGGTGTGCAGCCAGAAGTCGTGGTACACATTGGCACCAACGACATAGGTAGGAAGAGGGGTGGGGAGGTCATTCAAGAGCTCAAGGAGTTAGGCTGGAAGCTAAAAGCTAGGACAGACAGAGTCGTCATCTCTGGGTTGTTGCCGGTGCCACGTGACAGAGAGGCAAAGAATAGGGAGAGAGTGCAGTTGAACACGTGGCTGCTAGGATGGTGTAGGAGGGAGGGCTTCAGATATTTGGACAATTGGACTGCATTCTGGGGAAGGTGGGACCTGTACAAACAGGACGGGTTGCACCTGAACCAGAAGGGCACCAATATCCTGGGGGGTAGGTTTGCTAGCACTCTTCGGGGGGGTTTAAACTAATTTGGCAGGGGGATGGGATCCGGACTTGTAGTCCAGCAAGTAAGCTAGCTGTGTGTCAGGATGTCCAAGACTGTAGGGAGGCTGTGGAGAAGGTAGCACTGACAGGGACTACTTGCGGACACAGAGATGGGCTCAAGTGCGTATACTTCAATGCAAGGAGTATAAGAAATAAGGTGGGTGAACTTAAGGCGTGGATCGGTACCTGGGACTACGATGTTGTGGCCATCACGGAAACATGGATAGATGAGGGACAGGAATGGCTGTTGGAGGTTCCTGGTTACAGATGTTTCAGTAAGATTAGGGAGGGTGGTAAAAAAGGAGGGGGGGTGGCATTGCTAATTAGAAATGGTATAACGGCTGCGGAAAGGAAGTTTGAGGGGGATCTGCCTCTGGAGGTAGTATGGGCTGAAGTCAGAAATAGGAAAGGTGCAGTCACCTTGTTGGGTGTTTATTATAGGCCCCCCAATAGCAGCAGAGATGTGGAGAAACAGATTGGGAAACAGATTTTGGAAAGGTGCAGAAGCCACAGGGTCGTAGTCTTGGGCGACTTCAACTTCCCAAATATTGATTGGAAGCTCTTTAGATCAAGTAGATTGGTTGGGGCGGTGTTTGTGCAGTTTGTCCAGGAAGCTTTTCTAACGCAGTATGTAGATTGTCCAACCAGAGGGGAGGCCATATTGGATTTGGTACTCGATAATGAACCGGGACAAGTGGTGGGCTTGTTAGTGGGTGAACATTTTGGTGATGGTGACCACAATTCTGTGACTTTCACCTTGGTTATGAAGAGAGATAGGTGCGCACAACAAGGAAGTTTTTACAATTGGGGGAAGGGAAATTACGATGCTGTAAGACAGGATTTGAGGAGCATACGTTGGGAGCATAGGCTGTCAGGGAAGGATGTGGTGGAAATGTGGAACTTTTTCAAGGAGCAGATACGACGTGTCCTTGATATGTATGTACCTATCAGGCAGGAAAGAAATGGTCGTGTGAGGGAGCCTTGGTTGACGAGGGAGGTTGAATGTCTAGTAAAGAGGAAGAAGGAGGCTTACATAAGGTTGAGGAAACAAGGTTCAGACAGAGCAGTGGAGGGATACAGGATAGCCAGAAGGGACCTGAAGAAAGGGATTAGGAGAGCTAAGAGAGGGCATGAAAAATCCTTGGCGGATAGGATCAAGGATAACCCCAAGGCATTCTATGCGTATGTGAGAAACCTGAGAATGACGAGAACGAGGGTAGGTCCGATTAAGGACAGTGGTGGGAGACTGTGTATTGAGTCGGAAGAGATAGGAGAGGTCTTGAACAAGTACTTCTCTTCAGTATTTACGAACGAGAGGGACCGTATTGTTGAAGAGGAGAGTGTGAAACGGACTGATAAGCTAGAAGAGATACCTGTTAGGAAGGAAGATGTGTTGGACATTTTGAACAACTTGAGGATAGACAAGTCCCCCGGGCCTGACGGGATATATCCTAGGATTATGTGGGAAGCAAGAGAGGAAATTGCAGTACCGTTGGCAATGATCTTCTCGTCTTCACTGGCAACGGGGGTGGTACTAGGGGACTGGAGAGTAGCGAATGTTGTGCCCCTGTTCAAAAAAGGGAATAGGGATAACCCCGGGAATTTCAGGCCAGTTAGTCTTACTTCTGTGGTAGGCAAAGTAATGGAAAGGGTACTGAGGGATAGGATTTACGAGTATCTGGAAAGACACTGCTTGATTAGGGACAGCCAGCACGGATTTGTGAAGGGTAGGTTTTGCCTTACAAGTCTTATTGAATTCTTCGAGGAGGTGACCAAGCATATGGACGAGGGTAGAGCAGTGGATGTAGTGTACATTGATTTTAGTAAGGCATTTGATAAGGTTCCCCATGATAGGCTTATGCGGAAAGTCAGGAGGCATGGGATAGAGGGAAATTTGGCCAATTGGATAGAAAACTGGCTAACCGGTCGAAGTCAGAGAGTGGTGGTAGATGGTAAATATTCAGCATGGAGTCCAGTTACAAGTGGAGTTCCGCAGGGATCAGTTCTGGGTCCTCTGCTGTTTGTAATTTTTATTAATGACTTAGATGAGGAAGTCAAAGGGTGGGTCAGTAAATTTGCAGATGATACAAAGATAGGTGGAGTTGTGGACAGTGAGGAGGGCTGTTGTCGGCTGCAGAGGGACTTAGATATGATGCAGAGCTGGGCTGAGGAGTGGCAGATGGAGTTCAACCCTGCCAAGTGTGAGGTTGTCCATTTTGGAAGAACAAATAAGAATGCGGAATACAGGGTTAATGGTAGGGTTCTTGGTCAGGTGGAGGAACAGAGGGATCTTGGGGTCTATGTACATAGATCTTTGAAGGTTGCCACTCAGGTGGATAGAGTTTGTAAGAAGGCCTATGGAGTATTATCGTTCATTAGCAGAGGGATTGAATTCAAGAGTCGTGAAGTGATGTTGCAGCTGTACAGGACTTTGGTGAGGCCACATTTGGAGTACTGTGTGCAGTTCTGGTCGCCTCACTTTAGGAAAGATGTGGAAGCTTTGGAGAAGGTGCAGAGAAGATTTACCAAGATGTTGCCTGGAATGGAGAGTAGGTCGTACGAGGATAGGTTGAGAGTTCTCGGCCTTTTCTCGTTGGAACGGCGAAGGATGAGGGGTGACTTGATAGAGGTTTATAAGATGATCAGAGGAATAGATAGAGTAGACAGTCAGAAACTTTTTCCCCGGGTACAACAGAGTGTTACAAGGGGACATAAATTTAAGGTGAAGGGTGGAAGGGGAGATGTCAGGGGTGGGTTCTTTACCCAGAGAGTGGTGGGGGCATGGAATGCGCTGCACATGGGAGTGGTAGAGTCAGATTCATTGGCGACCTTTAAGAGGCATTTGGATAGGTACATGGATGGGTGCTTAATCTAGGATAGAAGTTCGGCACAACATCGTGGGCCAAAGGGCCTGTTCTGTGCTGTATTGTTCTATGTTCTATGTTCTATGTTCTATGAACAAAGGAACCTTGGAGTGAATTTTCATAGCTCGTTGAAGGTGGAGTCACAGTTAGATAGGATAGTGAAGGCGGCGCTTGGTATACTTTCCTTTATTGGTCAGAGTATTGAGTAGAGGAGTTGGGCGTTCATCTTGTGGCTGTACAGGACATTGGTTAGGCCATTGTTGGAATATTGCGTGGTGTTTTGGTCTCCTTCCTATTGGAAAGATGGTGTGAAATTTGAAAGTGGTCAGGAAAGATTTCCAAGGATGTTGCTAGGATTGGAATATTTGAGCTATAGGGAGAGAGGTTGAATAGGCTGGAGCTGTTTTCACTGCAGCGCCTGAGGCTGAGGGGTGACCTTATGGAGATTTATAAAATCATGAGGGGCATGGATAGGATAAATAGACAAAGTCTCTTCCCTGGAGGGGAACTAGAGGGCATAGTTTTATGGTGAGATGGAATGAGCTGCCAGAGAAAGTGGTGGAGGCTAGTACAATTGCAACATTTAAAAGGCATCTGGATGGGTATATGAATAGGAAGGGTTTGGAGGGATATGGACCTGGTGATGGCAGGTGGGAAAAGATTGGGTTGGGATATCTGGTCGGCATGGACGAGTAGAACTGAAGAGTCTGTTTTCGTGCTGTACATCTCTATGACTCTATGACCCTATGACAAGGGCAGCAGCTACTTAGGAACACCACCAGCTGTAAGTTGCCCTCCAAGCCACTCACCACCCTCACTTGGAAATATACCAGTATTCCTTCACAGTTGTTGGGTCAAAATCCTGGAAATCCCTCCCTATTGACATTGTGGGTGAACCCACAGCAAGTGGACTGTAGCGATTCAAGAAGACAGCTCAGCAGCACCTTCTCAATGGCAAATAGGGATGGGCTATCAAAGCTGACCCAGCCAGGGACGGCCAAGACCCACAAATGAATTTTAAAAACCCAGAGAATGTGACATGTTAGTGTGGGACCAATGTTCAATATTTTCAAACTGTAATGATATTGTCAGTCTCTCTTACTTTTCCACGTTTATATAGTCAACGTCAGTGTTGTGCTAACACAAACTGGCTGCCGGGAACACACCTAACATGTCTGACTTACTCATTTGGCTCTGGAATTCTGTCAGCAAGGGAGAGGGGGATGTGTCAAAAGTCTTTTCCATGTCTGAATCCTGTGTAGTTAGGCCCCATCCCTAAATCAAGTGTTCATCAAATCCCACTCTGACCTTTTCGGAGTTCAAATTGTGTGTTGTCTCCAAATAAAAGAAAAGAATGCATCTGCAAATAAACAAAGCTGTGGGATGAAACGTTGTGTGCTTGTTGGTGTCATTGTAGTTACACAGGATTGAAGATAAATAAGACAGTGCGAGATAGACAGCACTGTAACCAGCATGGTAGTGTTATTGTAAAAGGAGTCGAGATTGTGGTGCTGGAAAAACACAGCAGCTCAGGCAGTATCCGAGGAGCAGGAAAATCGACGTTTCGGGCAAAAGCCCTTCATCAGGAATCCCTCGACTTCAACCTCCAGCATCTGCAGTTCTCACTTCCGCCCCATTATAAAAGGATATTAATATCTTCAGTGAATGGGGAAAACAGAGGGGACGGTGTTCAATGTAGGCAAGTGGGCAGTCACCTAAAGGAGGGAAGTTTATGACTTCAAGACATAATGGTGGGCATGGACGGGTTGGACCGAAGGGTCTGTTTCCATGCTGTCCATCTCTATGACTCTATGACTATAAAAGGAAACTGATCACAGATCAATTAAAATGTCTCAGTGCAGACTAACAATAATCTGATACCTTTTCCTCACTTTCCCACACGAATTCCTGGTAAAATTGGGAACACATCATTTGTTGGTGGAATGAACAGGTTAACTTCCTGTGATTTAACCTCTCTCCAATTCCCTTTCCAAGTTATCTCTGCCGAGTCAATGTTTAAATCTAACACTGTTCTGATCTGATGCCATTTGGAAATCCGAATCTCCTCCTGTCCCTTTCTGCCTGGTGCTCACTGTGTGAGGGTCTGCCTGTTTCTCTCCCAGCTTTCAGAACACATGGAAACCTCCACATACAGCAGTTGAATGCCGTGTGACTCAGCTCATTGTTGAGTTGGTCCATGGTGGGTACTTTCTCCCTTGTTTTCTCCCCTCTCATATACGGTTGTTCTGTATATAAATAACCCACTCCCCTCAATTCTATTCCAGTCTATAACACACTCTCGCGTTTCTAATATTCTGTGTATAAACCAGACCGACCACTTTTACGAATTCCAGTCTGTACCTCACTCTCGGGTCTCTGTTATTTTATGCACAAATCACCACAAAACCCTCAGTTAGATTCCAACCTGTGACTCAATCATGGGTTTCTGTTGTTCTGTATACAAACCACCCTGAATTCCTCAATAGGATTCCAATATGTAACTCACTCCCATGTATCTGTGGCTATTTACCTAGACCATCTCAAACCCCTTGAATAGATTCCAGCCTGTAAGTAACTCCCGGGTATCAGTTATTCTACATATAACCCTCCTCCAAGCCCACAAGTAGATTCCAGTTTGTAACTCACAGTTGGATATATGTTCTTTTTATAAATAAACCTCTTGATCCATCAGTTCGATTTCAATCTGTAACTGACAATTGTTTATCTGTTATTCTAAATATAAACCACCCCACACCCCTTGATAAAATTCTAATCTGTAACTGATTTCCATTTATGTACGACTCTCGACATAAACCACCTCAAACCCTCAGTCAGATTTTGATTTGTAATTTTTTATTCTGTAGAAAAACTATCATGAAACCCATCGATTAGATTCCAAGGTGTAACTCACTTCCATAAATCTGTGCTTCCTGTTCTGAAACACCCCAAATGGTGCAAATGGGGGTAAGCACAGTGCAGGAAAACGGGTCAGCATGGACCAGTTGGATCGAAGGACCTGTTTCCGTGCTGTATGACTCTATAATTTCTATCATCTCGATAACTCACTCCTGAATAACTGTTACTCTGTATAAAAACCACATTGAACTATTCAGTTCGATTCCAGTCTGTAACACGGCCCTGGGTATCTGACACTCTGTGTATAAACCATCCTGATACACTTGATTAGATTCCTGCCTGTAACTCATTCCCAGGCATCAGTTACTGGGTGGATGAATCAAGCCCCAAAGGTCGATTAGATTCAAGTCTGTAACTCACTCCCCGGGATCTGTCATTATGTATAACAACGTCTACTCCCGAACCCCACATCACCACCCCACCCCCACTCCCCACCCCAACACCGATTAGATTAAAGTCTGTAATTCACTCCCCGGGATCTGTCATTATGTATAACAACGTCTACTCCCGAACCCCACATCACCACCCCACCCCCACTCCCCACCCCAACACCGATTAGATTCAAGTCTGTAATTCACTCCCCGGGATCTGTCATTATGTACAACAATGTCTACTCCCAAACCCCACATCACCCCACCCCCACTCCCCACCCCAACACCGATTAGATTCAAGTCTGTAACTCTCTTCTGAACTCTATGTTATTCCATATATAAATCGCCCAGAAATGAATTAGATTCCTGTCTGTACTCAATCCCCGGTACCTGTTACTCTCTGTGGAAATCCCCACAGAACCCTCAATCAGGTTCAATGCTGTAACTCACTTCCGGGCATCTGTTGTTTGATGTATAGACCTCCTGAACCCCGACTGAGTGGAAGAGTGAGTGAGAACGAGTGAGAGAAGGTAAGTGTGTGTGTGTGTGTGTGTGTGTGTGTGGGTGGGTGTGTGAAAACGTGTGTGTATGAGAGTGTGTGTGTATGAGCATGTATGTGTGAGTGTTTCTGTGTTACTGTTTGTTAGCGTATGTGTTAGTGCGTGTGTAGGTGTCAGCTCATGTGTGAGATTGTGTCTGTATGTGAGGGAGAGTTAGGAGCTCCATCATAGAATCATTGACACTCAGACCTTTCACTCAGATGGACACACACACACACACACACACACACACACAAGACACACACACACATACACACACACACACATACACACACACACATACACACACACACACACACACACATACACACACACACGCCCGGTCTCTCCCATTCACACAGACATGCTCACTTGCAGTCAGGTCAGAAACACAGAGAGAGAGAAAAATAGGCACATTTGGTGGAAATATAGAAATAGAAGATGGACATAGAGAGTTATATCTGGGAGTCACACGAGCAGCAAGAATATTCTGAGACAGAACCTCAGCAAATAAACCCACGATTTGCCCAGTCCTCTGTGTCGGCCTGGGGGGCGGGGTGGGGGTGGTGGGGGGGGAGGTCAGAGAATCTGACATGTTAGTTTGGGTCCAATGTTCAATAGTCACAAACCGTACTGATGTTGCTCGTCTCTCTTGCTTTTCCCACTTTGTAAAGTCCATAACAGTGCTGTGCTTACATGAATTGTCTGTCGGGAACATACTGGTGTAGATTGTGTTTGGGAGAGAGTGTTAGTGAGATTGAGTATGGGGGAGAGTGAGATTGTCTATGAGAGAGTTGGCAAGATTGAGTATGAGGGAGAGTGACATTATGTTTGACAGAGAGAGAGTGAGACTGTGCATGTGGGAGAGAAATAGTTTGTATATGAGAGGGAAACATGGTGAGACTGTATGAGAGAGGGTGACAAACTGGTAATGTATGAGACAGATGATGAGATTCTACCTGAGAGAGAAAAATAGTGAGATTGTGCATAAGAGAGAGTATTTGGGTTCTCAGTTATTCCACATGTAAAGCACCCCAATCCCCTTGATTACATTTCTGTCTGTACACCACTCATGAGTATCTGTCATTGTATAAATGAACACCCCAAACCCCATGATAAAATTCCAATGTGGAACTAACTTTCATTTATCTGTTATTCTAAATATGAATCACCCCGATTATCTCTATAAGATTCCAGTCCTTAAATCACTCCTGGGTATTTGTTATTCAATGTATAAACCTCCTCGAATCCTTCGATCACATTCCAGCCTGTGTCTCACTCTCAAGTATCTGTGATTCGATATATAAAAAGCCCAACTCCTCAATTAGACTCGCTCCCCAGTATTGGTTAGTCAATATGTGACCCACACTGTACCATACAACGGTACCCCGATTTGTAACTCACTCACTGGTACCCGTTTCTCTATATATAAAGTCCCTCAAATCCCTCAGTTAGATTTCAGACTGAAACTCACTCCCTGTTGTGTTCTGAAATACATAAACTCGCTGAGACCATCGATGAAATTCCAGTCTCTAACTCAGTATAAACTAAACGGGTGAATTTTAAGTTGGGAGCAGGAACAGAGAAAGCTGGAGTTTAATTCCCGCTACACTCTGTTTCTCCAGAAACATTAATTTGATGGAGTGCAGCCGTTCAATAAGGCAGCTCCCTCCCACCTTCTCAAGGGCTGGTGGGAATGGGGGATAAATGCTGGACCCAGCCAGTGATCCTCACATCCCATAAGCGAATGAAGACAGCAATCCCTTTGCCTTCCTGATCACACACTGCCCCCTGCAGACTGAGTCTGCAGACACAGCAAGGCTTCCTCACTTCCCTAGTCCCATGTCCTGGGAATAATTGGCAAACCATCCGAATATTTGATGACACCATCACGTTAGCTTCCTGTGATTTCTGGTCCACGGATCCAGAAAATAATGTTTAATACTGGAGTACAAGAGGACCTGACCCACGAATGCAGGGCCCCGGTCACGCCCTCTCTCTCTCTTTCTCTCTCTCTCTCTCCCCTTCTCTCTCCCACACACACACACATACAGAGTTACTAAGGGGTAAGGAATGACAGAATAAGATGAGCATTTTCAAATATTAAAGCTCCATTAAACAATACCGGGAGTGGTTGATCGGGACAGTGTGGAGAGAGAGAGAGAGAGCTGGACTCTTTATCTAAACCTGTGCTGCCCCCGTCCTTGGAGGGGTTGATGGGGATACAGTAAAGGCGGCTTCATTGTGCATCTAACCCCATCCTGTCCCTGCCCTGAGAGTGATTGATGGGGAGAGTTTGTAACATAGGAACAGGAGGAGGCCATTCAGCCCCTCGAGCCTGTACCATCAGACAATAGCATCATGACTGATATGTGGCCGAACTCC
The DNA here is from genome assembly GCF_047496795.1 of Chiloscyllium punctatum. Taxonomy (NCBI): domain Eukaryota; kingdom Metazoa; phylum Chordata; class Chondrichthyes; order Orectolobiformes; family Hemiscylliidae; genus Chiloscyllium; species Chiloscyllium punctatum. Next base: position 21,820 of record NW_027310053.1, read on the forward strand.
ATATTCCCTTCCTTTGGCCCATATCCTTCAATGTCTTCACTGAACAAAAATGTATCACTCACTGATTTAACCTGAACAACGGATGCAGCTTTGCCTATTCACCCAGTCTATCAATATCCCTTTGTAATGTTAAGGTACCATCTCTACTGTCTACAATGCTGCCTAACTTTGTACCTCACCCCGTGCTGTCCCTATCCTGTGCGTGTTTGGGAGGTACAGTGCAAATGGATCTTTACTCTGTATCTAGCTCCATGTTATACCTGTCCTGGGAGTATTTGACGTGGACAGTATGGAGGGAGATTTACTCTGTATAAAGCCCCATGTTGTCCCTGTCCTGGGAGTGTCCGATGTGGACAATATGGACAGATCTTGACTCTGTATCGAACCCCACTCTCCCCAGACCCTGGGCGATTCAGATGGAGAAATTGCCGCGGGACTGTATCTAACCCAGTGATGGAGCTGCCCTGAGTGTGTTTGATGTGAACAGGATGGGGGAAGTGGGAGATTTGATCAGTACCTAACGCCACGGTGAACATGACTTGGGAATGTGAAAAGCTGCAATGTATAGGGAGTTTTACTTTGCATCTAACTGTATTCTCTACCAACCCTGGAGATTTAAGTGGGTACAGTTTAAATAAAGCTTAAATAAAGTTTAAATAAAGCTGGAACGCTGTACTTCCTCTGCCCTGGGAGTGTTTGCTGGGAACACTGTCTAACCTCTGTGATATGGATCCTATGAAGATTGATGGGAGACAGTGTGAATGGAATTGCCAGGGTCCAATTCCTTCACGTGGATGAGAGAAGGTCCCCAATTGGAATTGTGAGGAAAATTGATGCCCGTGGGTCAGTAACAGAATGAAGACACCATTGGCTTAGAGAGAGGAGACAGGATAGAGGGTAATGTGGGTTCCAGGCTGGAGGCAGATACAGGTACACACAAATGGATCTGAGACACAATTTTTATGCACAGAAGGTTTTGGGTGTGCGGAATTGTTGCCAGGGTTGGGGAATTTGAGCTATGGGGAGAGGCTGAACAGGCTGAGACTGTTTTCCCTGGAGTGTCGGAGACTAAAGGGTGACCTTATAGAGGTTTACAAAATTATGAGGGGCATGGATAGTGTAAGTAGGCAAAGTGTTTTTCCTGGGGTCGTGGTGTCCAGAGCTAAAGGGCATAGGTTAAGAGTGAGAGGGGAAAGCTAAGAGGAAACCTTTTCTCGCATAGGGTGGTACATGTATGGAAAGAGCTGCCAGATGAAGTGGTGGAGGCTGGTACAATTGCAACATTTAAGAGGCATTCGGACGGGCATAAGAATAAGAAGGGTTTGGAGTGATATGGGCCAGGTACTGGCAGGAGGGACTAGATTGGGTTGGGATTTCTGGTCGGCAGGGACGGGTTGGACCGAAGGGTCTGTTTCCATGCTGTACATCTCTATGACTCTATTTCAAAGCCATTTGGATGGGATGATGACAGGGAGGGTTTGGAGGGGTAAGGGACAAATGTTGGCAAATATAGCGAGATTAATTTCGGTTGTCTGGTCAGCAGGGACGAGGTGGAATGGAGGGTCTGTTTCTGTGCTCGGCACCTCCGAAATCCTGATGAGGGACTTATGCCCGAAACGTCGATTTTCCTGCTCCTCGGATGCTGCCTGACCTGCTGTGCTTTTCCAGCACCACTCTGATCTAAGCTCTGAAATGCATCTTTCAGATTTCCATCAATCTCATACCATGCATTTCTCATACAGGTGACTTCTCCTGCCTACCGAAGGTACACCGAGCCAACACACCAGGATGTCCCATCATATTAGGCAATGGGACCCGATGTGTGAACCTCACTGCCGATGTCATATACATCTTGAAAGCCATGAGGCAGGGTATCCCCAGCTTCTGCCACGACAGAACATTGGGACACAGGCAGATTTCAACCTCACACCTTCAAGGCTGAATCTGAGCTGAGGGGGCACCTATTGTTAAAGATTTACCTGAGAATTTAACTATTTTTACATACGGTTTACATATAAAAGAACAAAATCTAACATGGTATTTCTAAAAGTATACAGACTGAACAGACAATACACTTTTATTTTTAAATATGTAATTTCAGTGGCATCACCCTGTAATCTTTTCCGATAAATTCTGTGTCGTTTGATGTAATGCTCCCCATTCACCTGATGAAGGAACAGCGCTCCAAAAGCTGGTACTAACAAATAAACCTGTTGGACTATAACCTGATGTTGTGTGATTATTTAATTTTGTCCACCCCACTCCAAATCTTTACTCCATATTGGTTACACTAACTCACGCGCAGTTCAGGTCAGTTTAGCACAATGACCCTGTTCCTCTTTTTGTGAGGTTCCCTGTGTATATTAACAGAGTTAATGGGTCCTGAGAGGATGAATACATTCTCTTTATCCTGTCAATTTAAACAGTTGAACATATCAGTTTGAAGCCAATGGAAGAGGAGATTGCCTTTTTCTGTACAATTTCAGTGCAGAACATTCAGCCAATGAACTGTCTTTGCAAAAGTGGGGGTTGAATGCGATTCTCACTGAGCAACATTAATACAGAAAACACAATTCCGAGTTCCTGTTATCAATTGGTGAAGGAACTGGGATGATAAAACCACTTGTGGTGTGGTGCCGTGCCTCAGTTTGTTAACTTGCCTACATCATAAACAGCCCACCAAGATTTCACATCGTAGTGGTGCCTGGGTATTTTACCAAATGCATGGTTGTTTCAAAATCTCCCAAGTCAGTGTTGCTCATCAGTCAACCATGCGTCCTGTTTGAGTGTCAGCCTGTTTTGGTGATCCTGGTCTGCTCCCTGGTTTAGTTCCTCCAGGGGATATTGTTTCTTCCGAACTATTAATTCAATCTGGAGTTTCCTTCCTGTGTTTGACAAGAACTTCTGCTTCTACTCCTCCTTTATTACGCCTCGTTCATTTCCAGTTTGTTGGGAATAACGAGGTGAGCCAGGAGACATGGCAGACTCGCCGGTGAATGTTGTAGTAATGGCGCAGACACCAAGAGCTGTTCACCCTAATTCTCTGCTGTCAACATTCATTCATTCCACGCCAACAGGAAATACTTCATTGCTCTCCTGTCGTTGTGGTTCACACTGTGATTGCGGTTTCTTTTCTTGTGGATTATGAAGTTTATTTAGAACTCGAAAGGATCATAATATTTGGAGGAAGGAATGACTCCTCACCTCAGGCAAAATGCCAGACACATTATTCGGAGAATGTGAGCCCAATCCCACACATGCTCCCGAGGGGGCAGTAAGCCTGTTAGCTGGTCCACTCTCAATTTGTCTCCGAATGTCAGACTTTTCAAAGAGCAGAAATAGGAAATGAGGAATATGGACAGACCGAGAGTCTGAGAATGTGAAAGAGGGTCAGGTGCATTCACAGAGAAAGAAAGAAAGATGGAGACGCATATAGAGGGAGATACTGAAAGGACCAATTCTCCAATCGACATGGCTGCTGACTGACAGAAACAAATAGGAATAAAAAGGGAACGATTAAGCACAGCCTTTCACCAGCTCCGGGTAACGGAAGGATTCTTACAGCCAACAAAGTCATTTTGAATTTTCAACATTGACGGTTGTAAGCTAATGAAAGATTTTGGTAAATATCCTGACAGGGAAAATTGATCATTTTACCAAAAATATAATACAGAAATGTCGAAGTAACTTCGCTCTGCCGATAAGAAGCATTAACTCTGTTTCTCTCCACTGTCCTACTGAGTTTTTCTATCAAATCTTGGTTTTGGTTCAGATTTCAAACATCTGCACTTCTTTGTTTCATGTTATTCTTAACAACGTTTGAGACAAAACCAATGACCTGACGGCTTCAGAAAATCGGTCAGAAATACTGTTAGCAAGATATCTTTGCAGAACACATCGCCCATTCCCTGACCAGGAATCACCCTTTCCCCCTCAGAGAGTGCACCAACTCCTAACCGTGAGATTAAAAGGGAAGGCGACAGCATTTTGGTTCATTTTCGCTGCACATTAGTTTCTCGTTGTAGTCGAGGTTTCTTTTAACACAATAGGAAAATACCATTCGGCCCATCGTACAGTGTGGCTCATAAGGTAATCACCTATTTTCGATCCAGTGTCGAGCTTTGGCACGATACCTTGTGTGTTCTGATGTTTTCAACGCAAAATTCAGTAAAGATTATCCCTGTGACCTGAAACGAGCCAACAATGGGGAGTGAGTTATACACCGTCATATTGAAGTGAAATCCCCTCGAGCAACCCATTCACATTTTCACGCATAGAGTGAGTCACAGATACACATGCCCGGAGGTTGGGGGGAGGGGGGGGGGTGGTGGGTGGGAGGGCAGAGGTTTTGGGATTATACCAACTACTTGCGCTTCTGTACCGCTCTCCACCGATTTATGACCACCCCCACCAGTCCCCCACCCAACACACACCCACACGTTTCTCCAACAAAAGGCAGCTTTAGGTGCAACTAAAGCCAGTTTTACAGACAATGAGAGACGTTGCGATGAGCTGGAATTTAAAATGGACAATTGCATCACATGCAACTTTCAAATTTGAAAACACATTGATCCGAAGTCTGCAGCTCCTCAAAATCTGTCGCACATTGAGGTGCAATACTCCCAAATTCGGGACCCACTGATCCAATCCCTGCAGTACATTGCACACAAATCAGGAAGGATTCGAACCACCAAAAGTCAGAGCCATTATCCATGATGTCAGTGGCGCAACTGCAGCTGGAGGTCCGACAGGGAGTCGATATGAAATGGAAACATGGACATCGGGGGAAACAGTATTCACAAGGTGAACAATCAGTAAAAATAATTATCGTCACTGTTTCACATCGGATGTCCCACTCCGTGAAGCAATGTCTTTCAATCAGCCCAGTGATTGCTTGAACCATGTAGAAGGACAATGACAGCGGACAGATACGATAGTGACCCCTTCAAATCTCCCTCCAATCATCTCACCTTCCTGAGTTGGGAATATGTTGGTGTTCCTTCAGTGTCTCTGGGTGTAAATCCAGGAAATCCCGCGCTTGCACCATAATGGCTGTACCTCCGTGTGAAGGAGTTCAATGGTTCACAAAAGTAACTCATCTCCTCCATCTCTGGGGGATTTAGGGATGGACAGCGAGTCCTATTCCATTGAGTGATATCATTATCCCAGGAATACGTTTCTAACAGTGGTAGGTTCCAATCGGACACCTGCAGGAGATCGGTAGTAAGTTGGGAAGTGGAGCAGGGAAGTGAAATTGACGTGAATGACAATGATGACTGGGAGGCATGAGGCAGGAAGTGAGTCTGGATCTGGTGGTGCAAGGCTCAGTGTCGCCGCTAATGGGTCAGCCTTTACTGCAAACTGTTTACATTGGCTCACACACCATTCCTGGGCAATTCATGGCAATGACACTGTTCGTCTTTGTGTGAGATTACCACTGTGTGTATTAAAGCCGTCAATACGCCCCAAGAGGATGAAAAATGTCCCCTTTGTCCTGTCAGTTTAAACAGATACAAATATCTGTTTGAAGCCAATGTAAGAGAAGATTGCCCTTTTATGTGCCTTTGCATTGAAGAATGTTCAATCGTGAAATGTCTGGTTTTGCAAAAGCGTGTTTTGATTGCAAATCACACTGAGTAATACTGATACAGAAATGTATTTCCGAGTTACTGTGGTCATGTGGTTAAGGAACTGCACATATGGCCGTCCCTTAGTTATTTCAAACCCCTCCTTGGTAACCATTTGACCATAGGGTCCAATCCCAGCTGCGCCCGCTTGTTGTATTGAAGGGTTGTAGGTTCACCTTTTATTAAGGGTCGTGTTACTGATGAAGGGACTCAGCATCCTGTTTGAGTTCGAGCCTGTTATAGTTTGGCAAACCCACTCCTTTTTCCTGGTTTAGTTCCAGCAGTGCATGTCGTTCTTCCCAACCCATACACCATCCTGGAGTTTCTTGTCGCTGTTCCAAAAGCACTCCTTCTTCTCCTCCACTTTTATTCTCTCTCCTTCATTCCAAGTTTGGTGGGAATAACGAGGTGAGGCAGGAGAAACTGCAGAAAGGCCGTGGGATGTTGTGGTTATGGCGCAGAAACCACGAGTGGATCACCCTCATTCTCTGCTGTCGCCATTCATTCATTTTACAGCATCATTAATGCTTCCATATTCTCCTTTGTTGCAGTTTTTTTTCCATTGGATAAGGAATGCAAGTTTAATTACAATAATTTGTGGAAGAAATGGTCCCTTGTATCACATCCAAGTGGCAGACGTATTATCTGTATAATGTGAGCCAAGTTTTCCAGTCTCCTGCCAGGTTCCAGAAAACCTCTCAGCAGCTCCATTCTCAAACTATCTCTGAAAGTCAGCCTTTTCATAGAGTAGGAATGGGAAATGAGGGATATTGGCAAATAAAGGGTCAAAGAATATGATAAAGGGTGAGGTGGATACACAGAGATAAAGACAGAAAATTAGAGACTCATCTTGAGGGAGACCCTGAAGGAATCAGATCTCCGGTCGACATGGTTGCTAACTGGCTAAAAACACATAGATTTTGATATCTATCCTCATTCGAGCGATAAAACTGACCACTATCCCGGCATTGTGGTCTAGAAATGAAGAACTAATCTGGTTCTGTCGTTGTGAATCATTGTCTCTGTTTCTCAACACAGATGTTGTCAGGATTATTCAGTTTGCACGTCAATTCTTGTTTTTGGTTCAGATTTCCAACATCTACATCTCTTGGTTTTCTGTTCAACTTTAAAACAGTTGGCACAAAACCGATGTCCTGCCAGCTTTGGAAAAGTGGTCAGAAATATTCTTCCCACGATGTGTGTGCAGAACAAAGCCCGCATTCCTTGACCGGGAATAGAACCCGTGTCACGGCGGTGAGAGCGCCGAATGCTGGTTACTAGACTACAAGGGCAGGCAGAAGGCGCCCTTGTATTTATTCAGAATAAAAACACTTTTGCCTTTTCATTTCTGATCAGTCTTGCTGCAGATTAGGTCCTCCTTGCCTTCGAGCTTTCACAGAGTGAATTGTAGCTCATTGTAGCTCATTGGACATCCATGTATTCCAGTCCTAGTTTCTAGTTTGGGCTCAAAATGTTATGTGTCCTGATGTTTCCAGAGCAAATATCAATGCGATTCTCACTGTGAATTTAAACGACACGACAATGGGACTGAGGTCTGACATGGTCACACTGTGTTGGAACCACCTTGAGGACCTGAACCTCATTTTTACCCACAGAGGGAGACACACAGAAACATATCCCGGGAGGAACAGATGTCTCAGGATCATACCAGCTCCTTGTACTTCACTTCCGCTCTCTGCTCCACACAACAGCTTCTCTGACAAAGGCAGCTTTAGGTGGAACACTCGCCAGTTTGACAGGCAATGAGAGATGTGGAGCAGAGCTGGAATTTAAAATGGACAATAGACCTAAATGCAAGTTTTAAATTCGAAACCACACTGATCCAAACCATTCAGATCCTCAGAACCTGACAAAACAGGACCAGCCATACACCTGTCTGACATTGAGCTGTAATAGACCCAAAAGCAACATTCCATTTGAATACACACTGATCCTATCCCTGCAGCTCAAAAAAACAGAAGGAAATAGCAACTGACAACATGCAATTGGCTGAACCATCACGTTACACTCGAGACATGTAGCATGTAAACCTACAATCGTCTGATTCAAAGTCAGATGTTTGATCTATTGCTTCACTAGCAGGATGCACACACACACGCTGGACACCTTTCCATATGTGATGGAAACATGGACATCTGGGAAACAACATTTATAAGATAATCAACCAGCAAAGATTATCCACTTTGTGTAACAGGGCCTTTCAATGGCAAAGCAAATACACTTGTCCTCAGGTACCTGCTTCTGTGTCGCCTGTTCTTCTGCTGGACGTCTCCAGCATTTTATTCACAGTCACTGCGCTGTCTTATGATGCACTCCATTGAAATGTACTTTCATACTTGGATTTAGTGTCACTTCCAGTCAAGGTCCTGAACAAATTCAGCGAGAAACCTCTGGTCATTTCCAACATGGAATTTGGAATCAGACGATTTGAACGAAGGATTTATTGGGGCCGCCCCATCACCGCAGATCAACGCCTCAAAACGAGCCGCTGTTCGTATCAAACTGTTCTGTACCTTCCTGCAGTAAATCAGGTTAGCACAGCTCCACTTTCTTCACATTAAAACCAGGGCGGCAATGTGAATTGTTTGGAAACTTAGAGAGAGAAACATTGCTGCTGAAGAAGATGATGACGTGAAGATCATACACAGAGTCTGGACAGATCAGGTCACAAGTGTTACTGTCAGCTTCAGTAGGGTCACTGGTTCGGAGTCTGAGTTTGTAATGCCCAGACCGGGATACAATTCCCAGTCAGGAAATGAAGATTTATTTCTCTTCTTGTGAGTTGTCTCATTGAAAACTAACTCCTGTTTCCTCACAGAACACAGACCCAGACCAACCCAGTGATTGTTTACATCTATCTAGAAGGACAATAGCAACAGATACACGAGAGAACTGTAACCACAAATCACCCATCTCGGACCTCGCCTTTCTGAGTTGGAAATATCTCGCTGCTCCGACAGGGCTTTTGGGTCTAGATCCTGGAACTCCCTCCCTCACAGTATCATGGCTGTACCTTGACTTCTTCCAGGGTTCTGGAAAGTAACTCAACATCTCAATCTCTGGAGTAAATAGGGATGGACATGGATTCCTCTCCAATTGAGTGGTGTCCGACGCCACGAATGAGTTTCGAACAGGGTGATTAGATTCACTATTGCACAGAAACAGGCCATTCGGCCCAACGCTGTCCCTCCTGAGAGGAACCAACCCAGACCCACTTCCTTTCTGGCTCATGCACCGAACATTTTTGGCAATTCAGGATGACCAATTCACCCTAAAACGCACAGCTTTGGACTGCGGAACGAAGCCCACGCAGACACGGGGAGAATGTGCAAACACCATGCAGACAGGTGCCGTAGGCTGAAATTGAACTTGAGACCCTTGCGCTATGAGATAGCAGTGTTAACCACTGAGCCACCGTGCGATACCTACAGCTTCCAGGTGGGCACCTACAAGTGATCGAGAGAAGTGATTCAGTGGAGCGGGGTGATTGAAATAAAATGAAAGGTAAAGCCGACTGGAAGGCTTGAATCAGTAAGTGAGAGAGTTGCTGGTGGAGCAAGGCTCAATGTTAGACCTAAAAGATCAGCCTATACTGCCCAGTGTTTGTATTGACTCACACAACACTCCTGATCCATTCACCACAATGACCCTGTTCTCTTGGGGGGATATTCCCTCTGTACATATTAACGCAGTTCATGGGCTCCAGGAGGATGATCACATCCTCTTTATCCTGTCAGTTTAATGAAGATGGAGGGATCAGTTTGAACCCAACACAAGAAGAGATTGCCTCTTTCTGTGCATTTTCACTGGGGAATGTCCAGCTGTGAACTATTCTTTTCTGTATAAGGGGAGGCTGATTTAAATTCTCACCGAGCAACTTTCAACCCGAAACAAATGTCCGAGTTACTCTGATTGAATAGTTAATGAACTGCAGATTTGGATTTGGAGAGCAGTGTCTGTGCTGTCTCTGTGGATTAATGAGTTAAAGCGCCTGGTCATAACCAGACCAGGATGGTGTCAAATCCTGGCCTTGCATGTCCTGTATATTGAAGGTTCGTTACTTAACCATCCCGTAAATGCCATTGTGTTGACCCACCATACCGAAAGAGACGGCTCAGCATCCTTCTGGTGTTTGAGCTCAGCCCATTGGGATTTCATGTTCCCACGTCCTACCGCCTCCTGTGGCCCCATCAGTCAATGCTCGATCTTTCTAATTCCACTTTTATTCTCCCTCCTTCATTCCCACTTTGTTGGGAATAACGAGGTGAGGCAGGAGACACTGCAGATATTCCAGCAATGTTGTGGGAATGGCACACACACTGCAAGATGATACCCCTCCTTTTCTGCTGTCACCATTCATTCGTTCAATTGAAGCAAAGACTTCACTTCAATCGGATAATTGGGGTGAAAGTGTTTTTGTTTGGTGGATTATGAATTCTATTAAGAATTGTAAAAGCTCATCATATTTTGAGTGAAGAGATGTCACCTTACTACAGGCCTTAGTGACATAGACTCTATCCGGAGAATGTGAGTACAGTTCTACACACTCTAGTCAGGGGCGGGGAAAGTCCGTTAGAAGGTCTACTCTCAAACTATCTCCGAATGTCAGACTTTTCAAAGAGCAGGAATAGAAAATAAGGGATATTGATAGACAGAGAGTGGGAGAATGTGGAAGCGAGTGAGGTGGATACACAGAGGAAATGATAGACGAGTAGAGACGCATATTGAGGGCGAGCCTGAAAATAGAAACTCTCCATTTAAAATGGGTGCTCACTGACAGAAAGGGGAATAAAAAAGAACAATTGAAGGCCAGCGTTTCACCAGCTCAAGGCAACGGAATAGAAACTCTCCATTTAAAATGGTTGCTCACTGACAGTAAGGGGAATAAAAAAGAACAATTGAAGGCCAGCGTTTCACCAGCTCAAGGCAACGGAATCAGCATTACACCCGGAAAGGGCGGTTGACATTCAGAAAGTTGACATTTCTCGGCTAATATAATATTCTGATAAATATGCTGATTTGCTAAGTAAAACTGACAATTACTCTAGCATTAAAACAATAAAATGCATTACTATCCTGGTTCTGACGATCTGAAACATTAAACCTGTTTTTCTCCACAGATGCTGCCAAGTCTGCCGAGTTTCTCTGTCAATTTCCGTTTCTGATTCAGGTTTCCAGCATTCACAGTGCTTTGTTTAAAGTTACTCTGTATTAAGTATGGGACAACACTTGATCAATTGTCAGCTCCATACTTCATTCCCTACTTCGGGAAGGCTGACCCCACGATTAATGGGACGAGGAAAACTCCACTTGCTGCAACAGTGAGAAAACTGAATCCTCACCAGGAGGCGAACAGGGAAAGCAAAAAGAAAAGGCACTGTGTGTTTTCATCATGAAACCGCTTTTGTCTTTTCATCTGTGATCATTTTAGCTGCAGATTAGTTTCTCCCTTTCTCCCGATTTTTACAGCGTGAATAAGACCTTTCGGCCCATCTGCAGTGTGGGTCATTGGTCTTCCATCTATTCTAGTCCCAATTCCCATAATCCTGCGTTTCTGATGTTACCAGGGTGAATCTAAATGGGATTCTCCCTGTGACCTTAAATGACCCAACAATGGGACTGAAGTTGGACATTGTCACATTATGTTGTATCACCGCCGAGGAACTCAACCTCATATTAACCCACAGATGGAAACAAACAGAGGTCTCAGGATTAGACCCGTTCATTATGCTTCACATCCGCCAGTTTCTCCGACCAGCTCACCGCAGCTGGTCAAAGAGGTCTGCAGCACAGAAAATGCCCTTCGGCCCATCAAGTCTGCACCAGTCGAAGACTGACCCCTGACTGCTTCCATCTCGTTTTCCAACGGTTGGCTCGTAGCTCCAACAAAGTCGGGATGGAATTGTTCAACTCATAATGCCTCAACTTTCTCTGGGGATTTCTGCGTGTTGTACCCTGAAAGGCAGAGGGTTGGAGATTGCCCCCATTCCCAACCTGTCTGAAATGTCTTTTTTCCCTTCTCCTGTGTTTTGTATGTGAAAGATGAAGACAGGGCGTATTCTCCCTTTTTATTTGTTGACATTACTGAATCGTAACCGGTAGGATTCCAGGCTGTGAGGGTAAAGCCCAATGAATTTCAAGTCCATTGCCTCAAACACGCATCGACGATTACAGAACCACACTATCCTCTTCATTTTCCAGGTGTCTCTCATTGTGGAGCTGAGGAAGAGTGAATCATTATCGGCTTGGTTTGAATCCAATCACTTCACAGTTTGTAAAAGCGTTACATTTTGGTGCATTGTGGGTCTGGTTGTATCATCCTGATAGATGGAACGGACATTCATTTATAACCAAGAACAGGAATTGCAAGAGAAAATCAGCAGATCTTACAGCATCTATGCAGAGAAAATCAGAGACAACATTTCTAAACTTCATCCGAACTCGGTAATCTCCCACAGGTCCTGCCAAACCCGTTCGATTCGACAGCAGCTTCTGCTTTTGATTCAGATTCCAAGAATCCACAGTTCTTTACATGAACCATTAAAGCAATGCAGAAACTTCTTTGTGGATCCTCACACGAAAGGGTTCCGATGGGGAGAACATTTTCCTGACCCCACTCGACACACGAAACTGTGCATCATCCAACACAGATGCAGCAAGAACAACCATCGCTGTCGCCCTGAAGGCTCTTGAACGAGGAACCTTTCATTTAACAGTCGAATGCGCTGAAACCTCTAACCTAACACATTGCACGATCCTCTAAAGCAGGCTGTGACTGACTTCTCACTTCAGTCTGCCCTTCCCAGAACGCCAACTGTCGTCTATCAGTTTTACATTGCCAGATTATAGACTGGGACATTCATTATGGCGACATGGGAACAGTCTGATCCCACCCACTACAGACACACCCATGTCACTGGGAACCAGCTCCCCTCCAACCGGGACCGTCTCCCTTCGAGCCTCCCAGTGTCTTGTGTGGTCCCGAGTTATTTCATTGATCTAGAGTCCAGATGAGATTTGTATTCCTCATGTACAGGAACGAGAATTCTTTCAATGTCTCCGATCAGTTTATGTGGCGTCCTCTTAAAGAAGGGGAAGGTGTCTTGGCTGTTTCTGCTCAGCCTGACAGTTCGCCCTTCTTCATTCTCCTCTGATTCCATTTCCCAAAGAGTTCCCGAAGATTCACAAAGCTGGAAACTGTGTGATACGGGTTGCGCCTTTAACATTTGTGCACCTGCCAACTGACGATATTTTCCCAAAATCTCTTCACAATCCTCTGTCTTACACCGTGTCCAGGGATGAGAAATCCCGTTTTGTGGAGAGATTCCCGAGGCTGGTGAGTTTATCTTTGGAGTAAAGATGGTTAACCGGCAATTTCCTGCGGCTGTTTATAATGATGGGAGTGGGAACGGTGGGCATGGGCACTTTGACGAGCAGGACCAAGTGTTACCCCTGACCAGAGGCAGTGAACAGAGGGACTGGGATTAAAGGAATCGAATGAAAAGCAGCACTTCTGTGCAGTACATTCACAGAATACTGCAGGAGCTCGATGGGTCCAGCAGTATCTGTGAAAAGAGAAACAGAAATAACGGTTGGAGTGTGGGATATTTCTGATTAGGAATTCGATCAGCCTGTGTCTAATCAAATAACTGGCCTGGCTTTGCTGACATGGGATTTCTGAAGTCTGAGTGAGAATGTGCCCGACAGGAAGTTGTTCAAGATGGAATCGGCAGGATTTGACCCTGCGTGGGGACACATCAATGGATTAATAACCCATCGCCTTAATCTCTCTGCCCCGAATACCTTTGCGTACAAGTGCCTTAATATTTCTCCTAGAATGGAGAGTTGTAACCTGAAACACCAGTATTTGACTTGTCCTGTCCGCAGCATGACCCCAGTATTCGCTGTCACCCTCTCTTGGTTCAGAACGGAGGAGGATGCTGGGAGATCAAGTTGAATGACACCCACATTGATGAGAGGTAAAGGGGATGGGAAGGATCCATTTTCATGTACAGAGAGCTTCATAAACACAGCAGTGCACCGAGTGTCCTTGTGTTTGACTAGCACTTACACCGCCAGCTGAATTACAGCCATTGAAGTGCTCTTGAAGAAGACTCTCCATTGGCCAATCTAATGTGTAAAATCAGCTCTAATTGGTTAATCAGATGTCAAAATATGAAATGTTTTCAAATGCTCACAGCTGGCAGTACAGAGTGTAGATCTACCTTCAGGGGTTCATTCTGCTCTGATTTACACCCAGGATAATGTGGGACTAGAGGGCCTCATCACAGCGGAAGGGGTCAAACATTGAAGACTCTGATAGGGAGGATATTCTCTCTATGAGAGGGGAGCAAATCAGTGCAATTCTTTCCAACAGAGGGCCGTCAAGGCTGAGATAGACAGACATTTAGTCAATTCACCATCAAGGGCCAGAGAGATAAGGCTGAGAAGGGGAGTTGAGGATTAAACAAATCAGCCCGTGATCTCATTGAAAACTCGCCAACTTGATCGGCAAAAAATGCTTCCAACTGCTCTAATATCTTTGCTGTCACTTGGAAGATGCTAAACCCCACTGTAAACGAAGGAAAGCACAAAGTTAGGAAGAGATGACTGCAGGCAAACGGAGTCACAATTATTTATTGCTAGGAAAATCAAACTGTCAATTTACCAGATTTCTTTGCTAAAGTGGGCGGTAGAGTTGATCAAGGGAGCTGTTGATTTGAGTGTTCTTAGATATGAAACAAATAAAGGTCAGTGACATTTGTTTTCTGGCAAAATACATGGCCTTTTCTGATGCTCACAATGAAAGAGATGGTTTCCATGAAAAGACAGAGACTAAGTCACCTGTAAAGTAATCGATGGCCAAGATATGGCTCGCGTTGTTCTATGGGACATATATGATTTATTGATTATTGTTCTCCAAACTTCCTTTACAATGGAACCGGGAGTGGGAGCGGGGAATTAAACCCACGCATGTTTTTTGCTATCTTTTATCACTCACACACAGTGTTTATTTCTTGTACATTTTATTTCACATTGTGGTTACTGCGAGTGGGCTTGTAAACTGCATCTGCTGGTGAGTTCTTTCCTCACTCTTCCTAATCTCTTCCAAAACACATTCTGCATTCTTATCTCCTGAATGAAGGTAATCTCTAACCATTGTACAAGTGTCACTAAAACCTCGGCATTTTACACGACTCTGTATGTCATCTCCCAATATTAATTGACACTTTACTGTGCTGCAATTCTGCATAATTTGAGAAAAACAAAATAGAGACTGGCGGACCTGGGTTTCCAACGCACGTTATTGCAGCTAAACCGCAGATGACTGACCACAATCCGATCATGGAAACACACACCGAACCATCAGGTAACACAGAATAAGCTCAGCACTGGAGGACATGTCAGGATCAGCACCAGAAACACAACAGAAATATTTCTCTGCGCTGCTATGGTGGATGGATTTCTCAATGAGCAATCGAGAGTCACATGTGTTCCATAAGGAGTGACGTCACACCAGGAAGTAACCAGTGTCACAGACGGTCATGTGATCCAAGTTCCAAGTCCCGGTATCCGAGACACTCAGTTCCCTGTGGATAGCTCCAAGGAACAGCCGTCCGTGGAGTTTATGGGTTAGTTGAACTTTATGAATGCAGCTCGCTAGTTGTCGGCCTGTTTCTCCGATATAGTGTTTCATGCAGTCGCTGCGTGGAATCTACACAACCAGGTTTGTACATGATGGGTATTGGGTGTTGTGTTCTGGGGAGTTTTGTCTGAGTGAGGCTGTCGGTTTGTGTGTTTGTTGTAACCCAGTGTGTTCAGAGGAGTCTGACTGTCAGTTCCCAGCAATTTATTTTAATAAAGGGGAGTATCCTTTTCAAATTGTCTGGTGGCATTTCCTCGTTATGAATTTCGTGTGCCAGATATCTGGGAATGAAATCATGGGGATATCCATTCTCGGCAAAGAAATTGTGTGACAGTCCCGAATTGTCATGGACCAGCTGTCCCGAGTAGCAATCCGTCCAGACGGCAAGGTTTGGTGAGAACAGCACAATAGTAATAGGACAGGGCAAACAGAAGGCAGACAGAGAATTTCTAGAAGCAGGGCACTCATCCGCGGATTCCATCAATAAACAGATTCTTCTGGACCCAGTCTGTAACCCCAAAAACCGGAAGCAGCGGGAATGAAACCAAATCAATTCCAACTGCCACAGGACAGCAGCGCTTCACAACAGACTCTGCAGCCCTGAGGATGGCACCCAGAAATGTGAGGAAAATGCTGCAAACCATCTTCCCAGCTCCGCCAAACATTCCAACACCAACTCCAGGAGGCACACGGACTCCACATCTTTCTGCTCCAAAACACTCCGGTATTCTCCAGCAGAGTATTGTACCCTGAACCCCCAGGACCAAGGTGAGGATGCCAACCCGTACACGGCCAGGAACGGCAGTGAGAGTGAGGGTAACAGCTGCCATTGTCGTATGGACAGCCACAAACACTCCCTTTGAAAAGGACTTTGTCCATATGAAAGTCTGTACAGCAGTATAACCCGGGGACCAAACAGACTGCGCTGGGGATTCATATTCCAGACAATTTACGGTGGGCACCGTTTTCACTGAAAGTGAGTGGGGATTGATATTTCATTGATGATGTGAAACCAGATCCTACACTGAATCTGCTCGCCGGTTTGAGTTGCTGTGGTGAAACGGTGGACAATCACGGTGTGAAACGTTGTTATCGGTCTCTGGTTTCCTTCATTCCTGTCCTGGTCAGGGAGGTTGGGGTTGGTCCTCTCCATCACATGGAGGGACCAGCGCATTGTTGACCCAATTGAATCAAGAATGGAATTGGTCATCTTCACTTCTCATGGTTCATTGTTGTTCTGTTTTGTTGGATGTTACTTGAGCACTTTCTGGGACTTGACAATGCATTAAAGCTCCAGTCTGTTTGGAAGCACGGTTTGGAATTGTCTCGCTGCCATTTGTGTGAGCAGTACATGACATAGACGACTCGCACTCCCTCAAAGTCAGCATGCCAGTGTGTCTGGCAATGGGTCCGCCTTTTCTGTTTTGCTTCTGTTCCACGCTAAGAGCTGTCAGTTTTTGGATTCGCTGGAGTGCTGAGGGGGTAACACAATTTGTGTGGTATTTTTCTTCAGGCCAAACTCCACCCTCCAGGAAAAATAGCCCAACACGCTGAGTAACAATCAGCACGCGTTTTGTTTAGCAAATGGTCTATTCAAACTGGTGTCAGCTTCTGGAGCGTCTCAGAGTTGCCAAGCACGGAAACAGACCCTGCTATCTAACTTGCCACTGCTAAACAGATAACCGAAATTAATCTAAACAATATTTGCCAAAATTTGTCCCTTATCTCTCCGAACCCTTTCAGCTGCCTTTGAAATGTTGTGAGCGCACCAGTCTCTGACACTAAATATGACAATTCATTCTGTACACACGGAAATGTCTGTGTTCAAAACAAGTGTCCCTCACATCCCCTTTAAATATTACTGTTCTCACATTAAACCAATGTTATCTCGCTTTGAACTCATGTGCCTTGTGAAAAATTACTCCCTGACTCTTTTCCCTGTCCGTCTTCCTCATGTCTTTATAAAATTCTGTAAGGCCATTCCTCAGCCCTGAAGCTCCAGGGAAAACTGTCGAAGTCTATTCAGCTTCGTGCTATTGTCCAAACAGTGCAAACCTTGGAAACCCTTTCAAATATTTTCGAAATTGCACCACGTTCGTTACTGAATGCGTGAGCTGTTCGTGCCTGAAGTGAATCGATGCTGAAACGCTAGTAATGAGATTTTGGCACACTGCGCCTCTGTGCTAGTGTGGCCGAGTGGTCTAAGGCGCTGGATTTAAGCTCCAGTCTCTATCGAGTCGTGGGTTCGAATCCCACCGCTACCAAGATCGCGGTTGTTATGCTACAGGCAGTTGAACAGAGCCACAACTCTGCGTTTTCGTTGTTGTGTTTGCCGCTGCTCAGGTCAACTCATTCCGACAGAGTCTGAAAACAGTGTGAGTCCTTGCTGTCGGGCCCTCCTCAACCCCTCTGCTTTCGGATATCTGCATATCTCAAATAGTCAGTGCATTTGGCTGGAAGTTTGCTGGTTCGAGCCCGCCGTTAGCACCGACCCTCAAGTATTTCAGTTCAAGCATTGAGACCAACCATGTCCCGACACGAGAACGCACCCGAGTCTGCAGCTGGATGTGGCCCCAATCTCTCCAAGGCCCCGCTGCCAACAGAAAGCGACTACTGCAGCTTCAATCAGCGGCTTCCTGCTCAGCCCTGGGACATAGCACCTGGAAAATCCTTCCCCAGGAACGGCTCTTCCCGTGTGAAAGGGACAACCATTCCACTTTATATTGGACACGGCTTCAGAGGATTGTTCCTGTTCTTGGAACGTTTCATAAACAAAACTCCTGTCTCGTAAATAAGAAGTGGGAAAAGTTGTTGGCAGGAAGAATAGAGAGAGTGTTGACTGTGAGGACTCTGTCTCGTCAGCAGATGGGATTCCATCTTATGGGCAAGTGGAGACAGCTTTCACTCAGAAACCGAGGTGTGATCAAACACATTCGGATCGACGTGTCCAAACCAACCCCTACACTGGGTTACAATACTGCAAGGGGAGCAGAGAGCTGGATTTCTTTAAAGGAGGGAAAGGGCGCAGCGTGAGGCTGGAACCTCCGGCCCTGAGATTAAGCATCTCATGCTCTACCGACTAAAGTAGCTTGGCCTGCCTCACGATTGATGAGTGTGTCATTTCATACTGAGCATATTTCACCCGGCATTGCAATTTACAAGGATCCAGTTCATTCCTCCCAATCACAAATGTCATCATTCACACTTTCCATTTCTCAGCTATTATTCCTTCAGAACATTATTATCTATTTAGCACTTGTCTCTGGATTTAAGACTCAATATAAATATTTGCATATTTTTATCCTCATCTTTATGTCGCTTGGGAAATCAATCAATCAATTGATTTCCCAATCAATTTCCCAATCAATTGGGAAATTCCCTAAGGAAACCCAATCATTCCTGTTTGGAGTGTAAGGAATCCCACCTGCTGACGAGACAGAGTCCTCACAGTCAACACTTTCTCTATTCTTCCTGCCAACAACTTTTCCCACTTCTTATTTGCGAGACAGGAGTTTTGTTTATGAAACGTTCCAAGAACAGGAACAATCCTCTGAAGCCGTGTCCAATTTAAAGTGGAATGGTTGTCCCTTTCACACGGGAAGAGCCGTTCCTGGGGAAGGATTTTCCATGTGCTGTGTCCCAGAGCTGAGCAAGAAGCCGCTTATTGAAGCTGCAGTAGCCGCTTTCAGTTGGCAGCGGGACCTTGGAGAGATTGGGTCCACATCCAGCTGCAGACTCGGGTGAGTTCTCGTGGTTGCAGTGTCGGGACATGGTTGGTCTCAATGCTTGAACTGGAATAATTGAAGCTCGGTACGAAGGGCTGGCTCGAAACACCAAACTTCCAGACAAACGTACTGACTATTTGAGACACAGAAACTGGCTACACATATATCCGAAAGCAGAGTGGTTGAGGAGGCTTCGACTGCAAGGGCTCACACTGTTTTCAGAGTCAGTCTGGATCAGAGGCCTGAGCAGCTGCAAACACAAAAACTAAAACGTGGCAGGGCCTGCAATGTTCATGTGCCTGCAGCAAAACAGCGGTGAATCTAGAACCCGCGACTCGATCGAGACTGAAGTGCAAATCCAAAGCCGCAGATCACTCGGCCACGCTGCCTAACAGGAAGCGATTGTCAAAATTCTCATTACTCATGTTTCAGCATCGCTTCATTTCAGTAACGAACAAATCGCGCATTCAGTAACGATTGTGGTGCAATTTCGAAACTATTTGAAAGGGTTTGCAAGGTTTGCACTGTTTGGACATTAGCACGAAGCTGAATTGGCTTCGACAGTTTTCCCTGGAGCTTCAGGGCTGAGGAATGGCCTGACAGAATTTTATAAAGACATGAGGCAGATAGACAGAGAATACAGTCAGGGAGTAATTTTTCACAAGGCACATGAGTTCAGATCGAGATAACATTGGTTTAATGTGAGAACAGAAACATTTAAAGGGGATGTGAAGGACACTTGTTTTGAACACAGACATTTTCGTGTGTACAGAATGAATTGACATATTTAGGGGCAGAGACTGTTGCGCTCACAACATTTCAAAGGGTTCGGAGAGATTAAGGGACAATTTTTTGCAAATATTGGTTAGATTAATTTCGGTTATCTGTTTAGCAGTGGCAAGTTAGATAGCAGGGTCTGTTTCCGTGCTTGGCAACTCTGAGACGCTCCAGAAGCTGACACCAGCTTGAATAGACCATTCGCTAAAAAATGCGTGCTGTTTGTTACTCAGTGCGTTTGGCTATTTTTCCTGGAGGTGGAGTTTGGCCTGAAGAAAAATACCACGCAAATTTTGTTACCCCCTCAGCACTCCAGCGAATCCAAAAACTGACAGCTCTTAGCCTGGGACAGAAGCAAAACAGAAAAGGCGGAACCATTCCCAGACGCACTGGCATGCTGAATTTGAGGGAGTGCGAGTCGTCTATGTCATGTACTGCTCACACAAATGTCAGCGAGACGATTCCAAACCGTGCTTCCAAACATACTGCAGCTTTAATGCATTGTCAAGTCCCAGAAAGTGCTCAAGTAACATCCAACAAAACAGAACAACAATGAACCATGAGAAATGAAGATGACCAATTCCATTCTTGATTAAATTGGGTCAACAATGCGCTGGTCCCTCCATCTGATGGAGAGGACCAATCCCCAGCCTCCCTGACCAGGACAGGAATGAAGGAAACCAGAGAGCTAGAACAACGTTTCATATCGTGATGGCCCACCGTTTCACCACAGCAACAAAAACCGGCGAGCAGATTCAGTGTAGGATCTGGTTTCACATCAGCAATGAAATATCAATCTCCACTCACTTTCAGGGAAAACGGTGCCCACCGTAAATTGTCTGGAATATGAATCCCCAGCACAGTCTGTTTGGGCCCCGGGTTATACTGCTGCACAGACTTTCATATGGACAAAGTTCTTTTCAAAGGGAGTGTTTGTGGCTGTCCATACGACAATGGCAGCTGTTACCATCGCTCTCACTGCCGTTCCTGGCCGTGTACGGGTTGGCATCCTCACCTTTTTCCCGGGGGTTCAGGGTACAATACTCTGCTGTAGAAAACCGGAGCGTTTTGGAGCAGAAAGTTGTGGAGCCCGTGTACCTCCTGGAGTTGGTGTTGGAATGTTTGGCCGAGCTGGGAAGATGGTTTGCAGCATTTTCCTCACATTTCTGGGTGCCATCCTCAGGGCTGCAAAGTCTGTTGTGAAGCGCTGCTGTCCTGTGGTAGTTGGAATTGATTTGGTTTCATTCCCGCTCCTTCCTGTTTTTGGGGTTACAGACTGGGTCCAGATGAATCTGTTTATTGCTGGAATCCGCGGATGAGTGCCCTGCTTCTAGAAATTCTCTGGCTGCCTTCTGTTTGCCCTGTCCTATTACTATTGTGCTGTTCTCACCAAACCTTGCCGTCTGGACGGATTGCTGCTCGGGACAGCTGGTCCGTGACAATTCGGGACTGTCACACAATTTCTTTGCCAAGAATGGATATCCCCACGATTTCATTCCCAGATGTCTGGCACACGAAATTCGCAACGAGGATATGTCACCAGGCAATTTGAAAAGGATACTCCCCTTTATTAAAATAGATTGCTGGGAACTGACAGTCAGACTCCTCTGAACACACTGGGTTACAACAGCACACAAACCGACAGCCTCACTCAGACAAAACTCCCCAGAACACAACACCCAATACCCATCATGTACAAACCTGGTTGTGTAGATTCCACGCAGCGACTGCATGAAACACTATATCGGAGAAACAGGCCGACAACTAGCGAGCTGCATTCATAAAGTACAACTAACTCATAAACTCCACGGACGGCTGTTCCTTGGAGCTGTCCACAGGGCACTGAGTGTCTCGGATTCCGGGGCTTGGAACTTGGATCACATGACCGTCTGTGACACTGGTTACTTCCGGGTGTGACGTCACTCCTGATGGAACACATGTCACTCTCGATTCCTCATTGAGAAATACATCCAACATAGCAGCGCACAGAAATATTTCTGTTGTGTTTCTGGTGCTGATCCTGACATGTCCTCTAGTGCTGAGCTTATTCTGTGTTACCTGATGGTTCGGTGCGTGTTTCCGTGATCGGATTGTGGTCAGTCATCTGCGGTTTAGCTGCAATAACGTGCGTTGGACACCCAGGTCCACCAGTCTCTTTTTTGTTTTTCTCATATTATGCACAATTTCAACACAGTAAAGTATCAATTAATATTGGGAGATGACATACAGAGGCGTGTAAAATGCAGAGATTTTGGTGACACTTGTACAATGGTTAGAGATTACCTTCATTCAGGAGATAAGGATTCAGTATGTGTTTGGGAAGAGATTAGGAAGAGTGAGGAAAGAACTCACCAGCAGATGCAGTTTACAAGCCCACTCGCAGTACCCACAATGTGAAATAAAATGTACAAGAAATAAACACTGTGTGTGAGTGATAAAAGATAGCAATAATTATGGTTGGGTTTAATTCCCCGCTCCCACTCCCGGTTCCATTGTAAAGGAAGTTTGGAGAACAATAATCAATAAATCACATATGTCCCGTATAACAACGAGAGCCATATCTTGGCTATCGATTACTTTACAGGTGACTTAGTCTCTGTCTTTTCATGGAAACCATCTCTTTCATTGTGAGCATCAGGAAAGGCCATGTGTTTTGCCAGAAAACAAATGTCACTGACCTTTATTTTTTTCATATCCAAGAACACTCAAATCACCAGCTCCCTTGATCAACTCTACCGCCCACGTTAGCAAAGAAATCTGGCAAATTGACAGTTTGATTTTCCTAACAATAAATAATTGTGACTCCGTTGACTGCAGTCATCTCTTCCTAACTTTGTGCTTTCCTTCGTTTACAGTGGGATTTAGCATCTTCCAACTGACAGCAAAGATATTAGAGCAGTTGGAAACATTTTCGACTATCAAGTCGGCGAGTTTTCAATAAGATCACGGGCTGATTTGTTTAATCCTCAACTCCCCCTCTCAGCCTTATCTCCCTGGCCCTTGATGGTGAATTGACTAAATGTCTGTCTATCTCAGACTTGAGGGACCTCAGTTGGAAAGAATTCCACTGATTTGCTCCCCTCTCATAGAGAGAATATCCTCCCCATCAGAGTCTTCAATGTTTGACCCCTTCCGCTGTGATGAGGCCATCTAGCCCCACATTATCCTGGGTGTAAATCCGAGCAGAATGAACCCCTGAAGGTAGATCTACACTCTCTACTGCCAGCTGTGAGCATTTGAAAAAAAAACATGTTTTCACATCTGATTAACCAATTAGAGCTGATTTTGCACATGAGATTTGCCAATGGAGAGTCTTCTTCAAGAGCACTTCAATGGCTGTAATTCAGCTGGCGGTGTAAGTACTAGTCAAACACAAGGACACTCGGTTCACTGCTGTGTTTATGAAGCTCTCTGCACATGAAAATGGATCCTTCCCATCCACTTTACCTCTCAGCAATGTGGGTGTCATTCAACTTGATCTCCCAGCATCCTCCTCCGTTCTGAACAAAGAGAGGGTGACAGTGAATACTGGGGTCATGCTGCGGACAGGACAAGCCAAATACTGGTGTTTTCGGTTACAACTCTCCATTCTAGAAGAAATATTAAGCCACGTGTAAGCAAGGGCATTTGGGGCAGAGTGATTAAGGCGATGGATTAGTAATTCATTGACGTTTCCCCATGCAGGGTCGAATCCTGTCGATTGGATCTTGAACAACATCATGTAGGGAACATTCTCGCTCAACCTTCAGAAATCCCATGTCAGCAAGTCAGGCCAGTTATTTGATTAGACATAGGCTGCTCGAGTTCTTAATCAGAAATATACCACACTCCAACCGTTATTTCTGTTTCCCTTTTCACAGATACTGCTAGACCCATCGAGCTCCTGCAATATTCTCTGAATGTACTGCCCAGAAGTGCTGCTTTTTATTAGATTCCTTTCATCCCAGTCCCTCTGTTCACTGCCTCTGGTCAGGGGCAACACTTGCTCCTGCCCGTCAAAGTGCCCATGCCCACGGTTCCCACTCCCATCATTATAAACAGCCGCAGAAAATTGCTGGTTAACCATCTTTACTCCAAAGAGAAACTCACCAGCCTCGGGAATCTCTCCACAAAACGGGACTTCTCATCCCTGGACACGGTGTAAGACAGAGGATGGTGAAGAGATTTTGGGAAAATATTGTCACTTGGCAGACGCACAAATGTTAAAGGCGCATCCCGTATAACACAGTTTCCAGCTTTGTGAATCTTCGGGAACTCTTTGGGAAATGGAATCAGAGGAGAATGAAGAAGGGGGAACTGTCGGGTTGAG
Organism: Chiloscyllium punctatum; assembly: GCF_047496795.1. Classification (NCBI taxonomy): domain Eukaryota; kingdom Metazoa; phylum Chordata; class Chondrichthyes; order Orectolobiformes; family Hemiscylliidae; genus Chiloscyllium; species Chiloscyllium punctatum. Next base: position 45,925 of record NW_027310053.1, read on the forward strand.
CAGAAACAGTCAAGACACCTTCCCCTTCTTTAAGAGGACACCACATGAACTGATCGGAGACATTGAAAGAATTCTCGTTCCTGTACATGAGAAATACAAATCTCATCTGGACTCTAGATCAATGAAATAACTCGGGACCACACAAGACACTGGGAGGCTCGAAGGGAGATGGTCCCGGTTGGAGGAGAGCTGGTTCCCAGTGACATGGGTGTGTCTGTAGTGGGTGGGATCAGACTGTTCCCATGTCGCCATAATGAATGTCCCAGTCTATAATCTGGCAAAGTAAAACTGATAGAGGACAGTTGGCGTTCTGTGAAGGGCAGACTGAAGTGGGAAGTCAGTCACAGCCTGCTTTAGAGGATCGTGCAAGGTGTTAGGTTAGAAGTTTCAGCGCATTCGACTGTTAAATGAAAGGTTCCTGGTTCAAGAGCCCCCAGGGCGACAGCGATGGTTGTTCTTGCCTCATCTGTTTTGGATGCTGCACTGTTTCGTGTGTAGAGTGGGGTCAGGAAAATGTTCTCCAAATGGAACCCTTTCGTGTGAGGATCCACAAAGAAGTTTCTGCATTGCTTTAATGGTTCATGTAAAGAACTGTGGATTCTTGGAATCTGAAGCAAAAACAGAAGCTGCTGTCGAATCTAACGGGTTTGGCAGGACCTGTGGGAGATTACCGAGTTCTGATGAAGTTTTGAAATGTTGTCTCTGATTTTCTCTGCATAGATGCTGTAAGATCTGCTGAGTTTCTCTTGCAATTCCTGTTCCTGGTTTTAAATGAATGTCCGTTCCATCTATCAGGATGATACAACCAGACCCAATATGCACCAACATTTAACGCTTTTACAAACTGTGAAGTGATTGGATTCAAACCAACCCGATAATGATTCACTCTTCCTCAGCTCCACAATGAGAGACACCTGGAAAATGAAGAGGACAGTGTGGTTCTGGAATCGTCGATGCGTGTTTAAGGCAATGGACTTGAAATTCATTGGGCTTTACCCTCACAGCCTGGAATCCTACCGGTTACGATTCAGTAATGTCAACAATTAAAAAGGGAGATTACACCCTGTCTTCATCTTTCACAAACAAAACACAGGAGAAGGGAAAATAAAGACATTTCAGACAGGGTGGGAATGGGGGCAATGTGCAACCTTCTGCCTTTCAGGGTACAACACACAGAAATCCCCAGAGAAAGTTGAGACACTATGATTGAACAATTCCATCCCAACTTTGTTGAAGCTACAAGCCAACCGTTGGAAAACGTGATGAAAACAGTCAGGGGCCAGTCTTCGACTGGTGCAGACTTGATGGGCCGAAGGGCAGTTCCTGTGCTGCAGACCTCTTTGACCAGCTGCGGTGAGCTGGTCGGAGAAACTGGCGGATGGGAAGCATATGGAACAGGATTAATCCTGAGCCCTCTGTTTGTTTCCATCTGTGGGTAAATATGAGGTTGAGTTCCTCGGCGGTGTTACAACATAATGTGTCCATGTCCAACTTCAGTCCAATTGTTGGGTCATTTAAGATCACAGGGAGAATCCCATTTAGGTTCGCCCTGGTAACATCAGAAACGCAGGTTTATGGGAACTGGGACTAGAATAGATGGAAGTCCAATGACCCGCACTGCAGATGGGCCGAAAGGTCTTTTTCACACTGTAAAATCGGAAGAAAGGGAGAAACTAATCTGCAGCTAAAATGATCACAGATGAAAAGACAAAAGCGGTTTCATGATGAAAACACACAGTGCCTTTTCTTTTTGCTTTCCCTGTGAGCCTCCTGGTGAGGATTCAGTTTTCTCACTGTTGCAGCAAGTGGAGTTTTCCTCGTCCCATTAATCGTGGGGTCAGCCTTCCCGAAGTAGGGAATGAAGTATGGAGCTGACAATTGATCAAGTGTTGTCCCATACTTAATACACAGTAACTTTAAACAAAGCACTGCGAATGCTGGAATTCGGAATCAGAAACGGAAATTGACAGAGAATCTCGGCAGACTTGGCAGCATCTGTGGAGAGAAACAGGTTTAATGTTTCAGATTGACAGAACCAGGATAGTTATGCATTTTAATGTTTTAATGCTAGAGTAATTGTCAGCTTTACTGAGCAAATCAGCATATTTATCAGAATATTATATTAGCCGAGAAATGTCAACTTTCTGAATGTCAACCGCCCTTTCCGGGTGTAATGCTGATTCCGTTGCCTTGAGCTGGTGAAACGCTGATCTTCAATTGTTCTTTTTTATTCCCCTTTCTGTCAGCGAGCACCCAGCTAAATGGAGAGTTTCTATTTTCAGGCTCTCCCTCAATATGCGTCTCTACTCGTTTATCATTTCCTCTGTGTATCCACCTCACTCTCTTCCACATTCTCCCACTCTCTGTCTATCAATATCCCTTATTTTCCATTTCTGCTCTTTGAAAACTCTAACATTCGGAGATAGTTTGAGAGTAGACCTACGAAACACAATTGCCAAAAGTGTTTGGTGCATTACCAAGAAGGAAAGGTGTCTGGGTGGGTTACTCTCTGGAGTGACAGTGTTGGGCTGAAGGGCCTGTCTCCATGCGATAGGGAATCTAACCACCCTGTTCGAAACTCATTCGTGGCGTAGGACGCCATTCAATGGGATAGGAATTAGTGTCCATCCCTATTTAATCAAGAGATTGAGATGTTGAGTTACTTTACAGAACCCTGGAAGATCTCAAGGTACAGCCATGATACTGTTAGGGAGGGTGTTCCAGTATCTAGACCCAAAAGCACTGTCGGAGCAGCGAGATATTTCCAACTCAGAAAGGCTAGGTCCGAGATGGGTGATTTGTGGTTACAGTTCTCTCGTGTATCTGTTGCTATTGTCCTTCTAGGCAGATGCAAACAATCACTGGGTTGGTCTGGGTCTGTGTTCTGTGAGGAAGCAGGAGTTAGTTTTCAATAAGATAATTCACAAGAAGAGAAATAAATCTTCATTTCCTGACTGGGAATTGTATCCCGGTCTGGGCATTACAAACTCAGACTCCGAACCAGTGACCCTACTGAAGCTGACAGTAACACTTGTGACCTGATCTGTCCAGACTCTGTGTATGATCTTCACGTCATCATCTTCTTCAGCAGCAATGTTTCTCTCTCTAAGTTTCCAAACAATTCATATTGCCGCCCTGGTTTCAATGTGAAGAAAGTGGAGCTGTGCTAACCTGATTTACTGCAGAAAGGTACAGAACAGTTTGATACTAACAGCGGCTCGTTTTGAGGCGTTGATCTGCGGTGATGGGGTGGCCCCAATAAAGCCTTCGTTCAAATCGTCTGATTCCAAATTCCATGTTGGAAATGGCCAGAGGTTTCTCGCTGAATTTGTTCAGGATCTTTACTGGAAGTGACACTAAATCCAACTATGAAAGTACATTTCAGTGGAGTGCATCATAAGACAGCGCAGTGACTGTGAATAAAATGCTGGAGACGTCCAGCAGAAGAACAGGCGACACAGAAGCAGGTACCTGAGGACAAATGCATTTGCTTTGCCATTGAAAGGCCCTGTTACACAAAGTGGATTATCTTTGCTGGTTGATCACCTTATGAATGTTGTTTCCCAGATCTCCATGTTTACATCACATATGGAAAGGTGTCCAGCGTGTGTGTGTGCATCCGGCTAGTGAAGCAATAGATCAAACATCTGACTTTGAATCAGACGATAGTAGGTTTACATCCTACATGTCTCGGAGTGTTAGTTCAGCCAATTACATGTTGTCAGTTGCTATTTCCTTCGGTTCTTTCGAGCTGCAGGGATAGGATCAGTGTGTATTCAAATGGAATGTTGCTTTTGGGTCCATTACAGCTCAATGTCAGACAGGTGTATGGCTGGTCCTGTTTTGTCAGGTTCTGAGGATCTGAATGGTTTGGATCAGTGTGGTTTCGAATTTAAAACTTGCATTTCGGTCGATTGTCCATTTTAAATTCCAGTTCAGCTCAACATCTCTCATTGCCTGTCAAACTGGCGAGTGTTCCACCTAAAGCTGCCTTTGTCAGAGAAGCTGTTGTGTGGAGCAGAGAGAGGAAGTGAAGCACAAGGAGCTGGTATGATCCTGATACATCTGTTCCTCCCGGGATATGTTTCTGTGTGTCTCCCTCTGTGGGTAAAAATGAGGTTCAGGTCCTCAAGGTGGTTCCAACACAGTGTGACCATGTCAGACCTCAGTCCCATTGTCGTGTCGTTTAAATTCACAGTGAGAATCGCATTGATATTTGCTCTTGAAACATCAGGACACATAACATTTTGAGCCCAAACTAGAAACTAGGACTGGAATACATGGATGTCCGATGAGTTACAATGTACGATGGGCCGAACGGTCTCTTCCCACTCTGTGAAAGCTCGAAGGCAAGGAGGACCTCATCTGCAGCAAGACTGATCAGAAATGAAAAGGCAAAAGTGTTTTCATTCTGAATAAATGTAAGGGCGCCTTCTGCCTTCCCTTATAGTCTAGTAACCAGCATTTGGCGATCTCACCGCCGTGACACTGGTTCTATTCCCGGTCAAGGAATGCGTGCTTTGTTCTGCACACACATCGTGGGAAGAATATTTCTAACCACTTTTCCAAAGCTGGCAGGACATCGGTTTTGTGCCAACCGTTTTAAGGTTTAACAGAAAACCAAGAGATGCAGATGTTGGAAATCTGAACCAAAAACAAGAATTGACGTGCAAACTGAATAGTCCTGGCAACATCTGTGGGGAGAAACAGAGACAATGATTCACAACGACAGACCCAGATTAGTTCTTCATTTCTAGACCACAATTCCGGGATAGTGGTCAGTTTTATCGCTCGAATTAGGATAGTTATCAAAATCTATTTGTTTTTTTGCAAGTTAGCAGCCATGTCGACCCGAGATCTGATTCTTTCAGGGTCTCCCTCAAGATGAGTCTCTAATTTTCTGTCTTTATATCTGTGTATCTACCTCACCCTTTATCATATTCTTTGACCCTTTATTTGCCAATATCCCTCATTTCCCATTCCTACTCTATGAAAAGCCTGACGTTCAGGGATAGTTTGAGAATGGAGCTGCTGAGAGGTTTTCTGGAACCTGGCAGGAATCTGTAAAATTTGGCTCACATTCTACGGATAATACGTCTGCCACTTGGATGTGATACAAGGGGCATTTCTTCCTCAAAACATTGTAACCCTTTCGAAATTAAAGTTGCATTCCTTATCCAATCGAAAAAAAACTACAACAAAGGAGAACATGGAATGAGGGTGATCCACTCGTGGTTTCTGTGCCATAACCACAACATCCCACGGCCTTTCTGCAGTGTCTCCTGCCTCACCTCGTTATTCCCACCAAACTTGGAATGAAGGAGGGTGAATAAAAGTGGAGGAGAAGAAGGAGTGCTTTTGGAACAGTGGCAAGAAACTCCAGGTTGGTGTATTGGTTCGGAAGGACAACATACACTGCTGGAACTAAACCAGGAAAAAGGAGTGGGTTTGCCAAACCATAACAGGCTCGAACTCAAACAGGATGCTGAGTCCCTTCATCAGTAACACGACACTTAATAAAAGGTGAACCTACGGGCCTTCAATACAACAAGCGGGCGCAGCTGTGATTGGACCCTATGGTCAGCTGCTTCCCAAGGAGGGGTTTGAAATAACTAAGGGACGGCCATATGTGCAGTTCCTTAACCACATGACCACAGTAACTCGGAAATACATTTCTGTATCAATATTACTCAGTGTGATTTACAATCAAACCCTGCTTTGCAAAACGAGACATTTCACGATTGAACATTATTCAATGCAATGGCACATAAATGGGCAATCTTCTCTTACATTGGCTTCAAACAGATTTTTTTCATTTGTTTAACCTGACAGGACAAATGGGAGGTTGTTCATTCTCTTGGGATGTATTGACGGCTTTAATACACACAGTGGTAATCTCACACGACGAGGAACAGTGTCATTGCCATGAATTGCCCAGGAATGGCGTGTGAGCCAATGTAAACAGTTTGCAGTAAAGGCTGACCCATTAGCAGCGACACTGAGCCTTGCACCACCAGATCCAGACTCACTTCCTGCCTCATGCCTCCCGGTCCTCATTGTCATTCACGTAAATTTCACTTCCCTGCTCCACTTCTCAACTTACTACCGATCTCCTGCAGGTGTCCAATTGGAACCTACCACTGTTAGAAACGTATTCCTGGGATAAAGATATCACTCAATGGAATAGGACTCGCTGTCCATCCCTAAATCCCCCAGAGATGGAGGAGATGAGTTGCTTTTGTAAACCATTGAACTCCTTCACACGGAGGTACAGCCATTATGCTGCAAGCGCGGGATTTCCTGGATTTACACCCAGAGACACTGAAGGAACACCAACATATTCCCAACTCAGGAAGGTGAGATGATTGGAGGGAGATTTGAAGGGGTCACTATCGTATCTGTCCGCTGTCATTGTCCTTCCACATGGTTCAAGCAATCACTGGGCTGATTCTGGAGGGATCCCGGTCTGTCTTCGGTGTCGAACGGGGAATGGGTTTTCATTCAGACAATTCACATGAAGAGAATTAAACCTTCATTCTCTGAATGGGAACTGTATCCATGTCTGGACCATACAAACTTTGACTCCTCAGCACGGGCCCATGGTAATGCTGACAGTATCCAAAGCGACCTGAATTGTACACACCCTTGTGCCTGTCCATCCCTTCATAACCACCTTCGGCAACAAAGTTTCTCTCTTCAATTTTGCAAACGCTTCATATTGTCGCCTTGGTTTCACAGTAAAGAAAGTGGAGCTGTGGGAATCTGATGTTGGTCAGTCGGTGTAATGCAGGAATGTACAGAACAGGTTGTCGCGGGCAGAGACCCGTTTTGAGGCGTGAGGTTGCAGTGAAGGGGTTCCACCAATAAAAGGCGCTGTTCATCTCGTCTGATTCTCCATCCCGGGATTCAAATCAACAGAGGTTTCTCACTGGACTGGTTCAGCTTCTTGACTGGAAGAGGCCATGACGCAAGGTATGAAAAGATATTTCACTGGAGTGAATCAAAAAATCGCGGAGTGACTGAATAAAATGATGGCAACTTCCAGCAGAGGCGCAGGTGACCCTGAAGCAGGTACCTGAGGGCAAATATGTTTCCTTGGGCATTGAAAGACATTGCTTCACGGAGTGGGACATCCGACGGGAAACAGTGACGATAATTATTTTTACTGATTGTTCACCTTGTGAATACTGTTTTCCCCGATGTCCATGTTTCTATTTCATATCGACTACCTGGTGAAAGGCTGTGCTTAATAGTTACCTTTTTATTCCTATTTGTTTCTGTCAGTCAGCAGCCATGTCGATTGGAGAATTGGTCCTTTCAGTTTCTCCCTCAATATGCGTCTCCATATTTCTTTCTTTCTCTGTGAATGTACCTGACCCTCTTTCACATTCTCGGACTCTCGGTCTGCCCCATATTCCTCATTTCCCATTTCTGATCTTTGAAAAGTCTGACATTCGGAGACAAATTGAGAGTGGACCAGCTAACAGGCTTTCTGCCCCCTCGGTAGCATGTGTGGGATTCGGGCTCACATTCTCCGAATAATGTGTCTGGCTCTTATTCCTGAGGTGAGGAGTCATTCCTTCCTCCAAATATTATGATCCTTTCGAGTTCTAAATAGACTTCATAATCCACAAGAAAAGAAACCGCAATCACAGTGCAAACCACAACGATAGGAGAGCAATGAAGTATTTCCTGTTGGTGTGGAATGAATGAATGTTGACAGGAGAGAATTAGGGTGAACAGCTCTTGGTGTCTGCGCTATTACTGCAACATTCACCGGCGAGTCTGCCATGTCTCCTGGCTCACCTCGTTATTCCCAACAAACTGGAAATGAACGGGGCGTAATAAAGGAGGAGTAGAAGCAGAAGTTCTTGTCAAACACAGGAAGGAAACTCCAGATTGAAGTAATAGTTCGGAAGAAACAATATCCCCTGGAGGAACTAAACCAGGGAGCAGATCAGGGTCACCAAAACAGGCTGACACTCAAACAGGACGCATGGTTGACTGATGAGCAACACTGACTTGGGAGATTTTGAAACAACCATGCATTTGGTAAAATACACAGACACCACGACGATGTGAAATCTTGGTGGGCTGTTTATGGTGTGGGTAAGTTCACAAACTGAGGCACGGCACCACACCACAAGTGGTTTTCACATCCCAGTTTCTTCACCAATTGATAACAGGAACTGGGAATTGTGTTTTCTGTATTAATGTTGCTCAGTGAGAATTGCATTCCACCCCGACTTTTGCAAAGACAGTTTAAGGTTGAACGTTCTGCACTGAAATTGTACAGAAAAAGACAATCTCCTCTTCCATTGGCTTCAAACTGATATGTTCAACTGTTTAACCTGACAGGATAAAGAGAATGTATTCATCCTCTCGGGGCCCATTAACTCTTTTAATATACACAGGGAACCTCACAAAAAGAGGAACAGGGTCATTGTGCTAAACTGACCTGAACAGGGTGTGAGTTAGTGTAAACAATATGGAGTAAAGATTTGGAGGTGCCGGTGTTGGACTGGGGTGGACAAAATTAAATAATCACACAACATCAGGTTATAGTCCAACAGGTTTATTTGATAGTACCAGCTTTTGGAGCGCTGTTCCTTCATCAGGTGGTAGTGGAGCATAACATCATACCACACAGAATTTATAGTAAAAGATTACAGGGTGATGCCACTGAAATGAAATATTTAAAAATAAAGTGTATTGTCTGTTCAGTCTGTATACTTTTAGAAATACCATGTTAGATTTTGTTCTTTCATATGTAAACCGTATGTAAAAATAGCTACATTCTCAGGTAAATCTTTAACAATAGGTGCCCCCTCAGCTCAGATTGAGCCTTGAGTGTGTGAGGTTGAAATCTGCCTGTGTCCCAATGTTCTGTCGTGGCAGAAGCTGGGGGTACCCTGCCTCATGGCTTTCAAGATGCATTTGACATCGGCAGTGAGGTTCTCACATCGGGTCCCATTGCCTAAGGTGATGGGACATCCTGGTGTGTTGTCTTTGTGTACCTTCGGTAGGCAGGAGAAGTCGCCTGAATGAGAAGTGCATTTCAGAGATTCGATCAGAGTGGTGCTGGAAAAGCACTTCAGGTCAGGCAGCATCCGAGGAGCAATAAAATTGACGTTCCGGGTAAAGGTCTTCATCAGGATTACGGAGGTGCCGAGCACAGAAACAGACCCTCCATTCCAGCTCGTCCCTGCTGACCAGATAACCGGAATTAATTAGCTATATGAGCCAACATTTGTTCCTTACCCCTCCAAACCCGACCTGACTACATTGCATCCAGATGCCTTTCAAATACAGACATAGAGATGTACAGCATGGAAACAAACCTATTTAATGTTTCCACCAAATAAAGGAGCTGGAGCAGCGTCTCTGCTTCCTCCTGTATTACAGAAAATAAAGGAGCTGGAGTAGCGTCACTGCTTCCTCCTGTATTATAGAAAATAAAGGAACTGGAGCAGCGTCTCTGCTTCCTCATGTATTATAGAAAATAAAGGAGCTGGAGCAGCGCCACTGCTTCCTCATGTATTATAGAAAATAAAGGAGCTGGAGCAGCGTCACTGCTTCCTCCTGTATTACAGAAAATAAAGGAGCTGGAGCAGCGTCACTGCTTCCTCCTGTATTACAGAAAATAAAGGAGCTGGAGCAGCGTCTCTGCTTCCTCCTGTATTAAAGAAAATAAAGGAGCTGGAGCAGCGTCACTGCTTCCTCCTGAATTATAGAAAATAAAGGAGCTGGAGCAGCGTCTCGGCTTCCTCATGTATTATAGAAAATAAAGGAGCTGGAGCAGCGTCACTGCTTCCTCCTGTATTATAGAAAATAAAGGAGCTGGAGCAGCGTCTCTGCTTCCTCCTGTATTATAGAAAATAAAGGAGCTGGAGCAGCGTCTCTGCTTCCTCCTGTATTATAGAAAATAAAGGAGCTGGAGCAGTGTCACTGCTTGCTCCTGTATTATACAAAATATAGGAGCTGGAGCAGCGTCACTGCTCTCCTCCTGTTTTATAGAAAATAAAGGAGCTGGAGCAGTGTCACTGCTTCCTCCTGTATTATAGAAAATAAAGGAGCTGGAGCAGCGTCACTGCTTCCTCCTGTATTATAGAAAATAAAGGAGCTGGAGCAGCGTAACTGCTTCCTCCTGTATTATAGAAAATAAAGGAGCTGGAACAGCGTCACTGCTTCCTCCTGTATTATAGAAAATAAAAGAGCTGGAGCAGCGTCACTGCTTCCTCCTGTATTACAGAAAATAAAGGAGCTGGAGCAGCGTCACCGCTTCCTCCTGTATTATAGAAAATAAAGGAACTGGAGCAGCGTCACTGCTTCCTCTTGTATAATAGAAAATAAAGGAGCTGGAGCAGCGTCACTGCTTCCTCCTGTATTACAAAAAATAAAGGAGCTGGAGCAACGTCACTGCTTCCTCCTGTATTATAGAAAATAAAGGAGCTGGAGCTGTGTCTCTGCTTCCTCCTGTATTATAGAAAATAAAGGAGCTGGAGCAGCGTCACTGCTTCCTCATGTATTATAGAAAATAAAGTAGCTGGAGCAGCGTCACTGCTTCCTCATGTATTATAGAAAATAAAGGAGCTGGAGCAGCGTCACTGCTTCATCCTGTATTATAGAAAATAAAGGAGCTGGAGCAACGTCACTGCTTCCTCTTGTATTATAGAAAATAAAGAAGCTGGAGCTGTGTCTCTGCTTCCTCCTGTATTATAGAAAATAAAGGAGCTGGAGCAGCGTCACTGCTTCCTCCTGTATTATAGAAAATAAAGGAGCTGGAGCAGCGTCACTGCATTCTCCTGTATTATAGAAAATAAAGGAGCTGGTGCAGGGTCACTGCTTCCTCCTGTATTATAGAAAATAAAGGAGCCGGAGCAGCGTCCCTGCTTCCTCCTGTCTTATAGAAAATAAAAGAGCTGCAGCAGCGTCTCTGCTACCTCCTGTATTATAGAAAATAAAGGAGCTGGAGCAGCGTCACTGCTTCCTCCGGTATTATAGAAAATAAAGGAGCTGGAGCAGCGTCTCTGCTACCTCCTGTATTATAGAAAATAAAGGAGCTGGAGCAGTGTCACTGCTTCCTCCTGTACTATAGAAAATAAAGGAGCTGGAGCAGCGTCACTGCTTCCTCCTGTATTATAGAAAATAAAGGAGCTGGAGCAGCGTTACTGCTCCTCATGTATTATAGAAAATAAAGGAGCTGGAGCAGCGTCACTGCTTCCTCCTGTATTATAGAAAATAAAGGGGCTGGAGCAGCGTCACTGCTTCCTCCTGTATTATAGAATATAAAGGAGCTGGAGCAGCGTCACTGCTTCCTCCTGTATTATAGACAATAAAGGAGCTGGAGCAGCGTCACTGCTTCCTCCTGTATTATAGAAAATAAAGGAGCAGGAGCAGAGTCACTGCTTCCTCCTGTATTATAGAAAATAAAGGAGCTGGAGCAGCGTCACTGCTTCCTCCTGTATTATAGAAAATAAAGGAGCTGGAGCAGCGTCACTGCTTCCTCCTGTATTATAGAAAATAAAGGAGCTGGAGCAGCGTCACTGCATCCTCCTGTATTATAGAAAATAAAGGAGCTGGAACAGCGTCACTGCTTCCTCCTGTATTATAGAAAATAAAAGAGCTGGAGCAGCGTCACTGCTTCCTCCTGTATTACAGAAAATAAAGGAGCTGGAGCAGCGTCACCGCTTCCTCCTGTATTATAGAAAATAAAGGAACTGGAGCAGCGTCACTGCTTCCTCTTGTATTATAGAAAATAAAGGAGCTGGAGCAGCGTCACTGCTTCCTCCTGTATTACAAAAAATAAAGGAGCTGGAGTAACGTCACTGCTTCCTCCTGTATTATAGAAAGTAAAGGAGCTGGAGCTGTGTCTCTGCTTCCTCCTGTATTATAGAAAATAAAGGAGCTGGAGCAGCGTCACTGCTTCCTCTTGTATTATAGAAAATAAAGGAGCTGGAGCAGCGTCACTGCTTCCTCCTGTATTATAGAAAATAAAGGAGCTGGAGCAGCGTCACTGCTTCATCCTGTATTATAGAAAATAAAGGAGCTGGAGCAGCGTCACTGCTTCCTCTTGTATTATAGAAAATAAAGGAGCTGGAGCAGCGTCACTGCTTCATCCTGTATTATAGAAAATAAAGGAGCTGGAGCAGCGTCACTGCTTCCTACTGTATTATAGAAAATAAAGGAGCTGGAGCAGCGTCACTGCTTCCTCCTGTATTACAAAAAATAAAGGAGCTGGAGCAACGTCACTGCTTCCTCCTGTATTATAGAAAATAAAGGAGCTGGAGCCGTGTCTCTGCTTCCTCCTGTATTATAGAAAATAAAGGAGCTGGAGCAGCGTCACTGCTTCCTCATGTATTATAGAAAATAAAGTAGCTGGAGCAGCGTCACTGCTTCCTCATGTATTATAGAAAATAAAGGAGCTGGAGCAGCGTCACTGCTTCATCCTGTATTATAGAAAATAAAGGAGCTGGAGCAACGTCACTGCTTCCTCTTGTATTATAGAAAATAAAGAAGCTGGAGCTGTGTCTCTGCTTCCTCCTGTATTATAGAAAATAAAGGAGCTGGAGCAGCGTCACTGCTTCCTCCTGTATTATAGAAAATAAAGGAGCTGGAGCAGCGTCACTGCATTCTCCTGTATTATAGAAAATAAAGGAGCTGGTGCAGGGTCACTGCTTCCTCCTGTATTACAGAAAATAAAGGAGCCGAAGCAGCGTCACTGCTTCCTCCTGTATTATAGAAAATAAAAGAGCTGCAGCAGCGTCTCTGCTACCTCCTGTATTATAGAAAATAAAGGAGCTGGAGCAGCGTCACTGCTTCCTCCGGTATTATAGAAAATAAAGGAGCTGGAGCAGCGTCTCTGCTACCTCCTGTATTATAGAAAATAAAGGAGCTGGAGCAGTGTCACTGCTTCCTCCTGTACTATAGAAAATAAAGGAGCTGGAGCAGCGTCACTGCTTCCTCCTGTATTATAGAAAATAAAGGAGCTGGAGCAGCGTTACTGCTCCTCATGTATTATAGAAAATAAAGGAGCTGGAGCAGCGTCACTGCTTCCTCCTGTATAATAGAAAATAAAGGGGCTGGAGCAGCGTCACTGCTTCCTCCTGTATTATAGAATATAAAGGAGCTGGAGCAGCGTCACTGCTTCCTCCTGTATTATAGAAAATAAAGGAGGTGGAGCAGCGTCACTGCTTCCTCCTGTATTATAGAAAATAAAGGAGCAGGAGCAGAGTCACTGCTTCCTCATGTATTATAGAAAATAAAGGAGCTGGAGCAGCGTCACTGCTTCCTCCTGTATTATAGAAAATAAAGGAGCTGGAGCAGCGTCACTGCTTCCTCCTGTATTATAGAAAATAAAGGAGCTGGAGCAGCGTCACTGATTCCTCCTGTATTATAGAAAATAAAGGAGCTGGAGCAGCGTCACTGCTTCCTCCTGTATTACAGAAAATAAAGGACCTGGAGCAGCGTCACTGCTTCCTCCTGTATTACAGAAAATAAAGGAGCTGGAGCAGCGTCTCTGCTTCCTCCTGTATTAAAGAAAATAAAGGAGCTGGAGCAGCGTCACTGCTTCCTCCTGAATTATAGAAAATAAAGGAGCTGGAGCAGCGTCTCTGCTTCCTCCTGTATTAAAGAAAATAAAGGAGCTGGAACAGCGTCACTGCTTCCTCCTGAATTATAGAAAATAAAAGAGCTGCAGCAGCGTCTCTGCTTCCTCCTGTATTATAGAAAATAAAGGAGCTGGAGCAGCGTCACTGCTTCCTCCTGTATTATAGAAAATAAAGGAGCTGGAGCAGCGTCACTGATTCCTCCTGTCTTATAGAAAATAAAGGAGCTGGAGCAGCGTCACTGCTTCCTCATGTATTATAGAAAATAAAGGAGCTGGAGCAGCGTCACTGCTTCCTCCTGTATTTTAGAAAATAAAGGAGCTGGAGCAACGTCACGGCTTCCTCCTGTATTATAGAAAATAAAGGAGCTGGAGCAGTGTCTCTGCTTCCTCCTGTATCATAGAAAATAAAGGAGCTGGAGCAGCGTCACTGCTTCCTCCTGTACTATAGAAAATAAAGGAACTGGAGCAGAGTCACTGCTTCCCCCTGTGTTAAAGAAAATAAAGGAGCTGGAGCAGCGTCACTGCTTCCTCCTGTATTATAGAAAATAAAGAAGCCGGAGCAGCGTCACTGCTTCCTCCTGATTTATAGTAAATGAAGGAGCTGGAGCAGCGTCACTGCTTCCTCCTGTATTATCGAAAATAAAGGAGCTGGAGCAGCGTCACTGCTTCCTCCTGTATTATAGACAATAAAGGAGCTGGAGCAGCGTCACTGCTTCCTCCTGTATTATTGAAAATAAAGGAGCTGGAGCAGCGTCACTGCTTCCTCCTGTATTATAGACAATAAAGGAGCTGGAGCAGCGTCACTGCTTCCTCCTGTATTATTGAAAATAAAGGAGCTGGAGCAGCGTCACTGCTTCCTCCTGTATTATAGAAAATAAAGGAGCTGGAGCAGCGTCACCGCTTCCTCCTGTATTATAGAAAATAAAGGAGCTGGAGCAGCGTCACTGCTTCCTCCTGTATTATTGAAAATAAAGGAGCTGGTGCAACGTCACTGCTTCCTCCGGTATTATAGAAAATAAAGGAGCTGGAGCAGCGTCACTGCTTCCTCCTGTATTATAGAAAATAAAGGAGCTGGAGCAGCGTCACTGCTTCCTCCTGTATTATAGACAATAAAGGAGCTGGAGCAGCGTCACTGCTTCCTCCTGTATTATTGAAAATAAAGGAGCTGGAGCAGCGTCACTGCTTCCTCCTGTATTATAGAAAATAAAGGAGCTGGAGCAGCGTCACTGCTTCCTCCTGTATTATAGAAAATAAAGGAGCCGGAGCAGCGTCACTGCTTCCTCCTGTATTATAGAAAATAAAGGAGCTGGAGCAGCGTCACTGCTTCCTCCTGTATTATAGAAAATAAAGGAGCTGGAGCAGCGTCAGTGCTGCCTCATGTATTATAGAAAATAAAGGAGCTGGAGCAGCGTCACTGCTTCCTCCTGTATTATAGAAAATAAAGGAGCTGGAGCATCGTCACTGCTTCCTCCTGTATTATAGAAAATAAAGGAGCTGGAGCAGCGTCACTGCTTCCTCCTGTATTACAGAAAATAAAGGACCTGGAGCAGCGTCACTGCTTCCTCCTGTATTACAGAAAATAAAGGAGCTGGAGCAGCGTCACTGCTTCCTCCTGAATTATAGAAAATAAAGGAGCTGGAGCAGCGTCTCTGCTTCCTCCTGTATTAAAGAAAATAAAGGAGCTGGAACAGCGTCACTGCTTCCTCCTGAATTATAGAAAATAAAGGAGCTGGAGCAGCGTCTCGGCTTCCCCATGTATTATAGAAAATAAAGGAGCTGGAACAGCGTCACTGCTTCCTCCTATATTATAGAAAATAAAGGAGCTGGAGCAGCGTCACTGCTTCTTCCTGTATTATAGAAAAATAAAGGAGCTGAAGCAGAGTCACTGCTTCCTCCTGTATTATCGAAAATAAAGGAGCTGGAACAGCGTCACCGCTTCCTCCTGTATTATAGAAAATAAAGGAGCTGGAGCAGCGTCACTGCTTCCTCCTGTATTACAGAAAATAAAGGAGCTGGAGCAGCGTCACCGCTTCCTCCTGTATTATAGAAAATAAAGGAGCTGGAGCAGCGTCACTGCTTCCTCATGTATTATAGAAAATAAAGGAGCTGGAGCAGTGTCTCTGCTTCCTCCTGTATTATAGAAAATAAAGGAGCTGGAGCAGCGTCACTGCTTCCTCCTGCATTATAGAAAATAAAGGAGCTGGAGCAGCGTCACTGCTTTCTCCTGTATTATAGAAAATAAAGGAGCTGGTGCAGGGTCACTGCTTCCTCCTGTATTATAGAAAATAAAGGAGCCAGAGGAGCGTCCCTGCTTCCTCCTGTATTATAGAAAATAAAAGAGCTGCAGCAGCGTCTCTGCTACCTCCTGTATTATAGAAAATAAAGGAGCTGGAGCAGCGTCACTGCTTCCTCCTGTATTATAGAAAATAAAGGAGCTGGAGCAGCGTCACTGATTCCTCCTGTCTTATAGAAAGTAAAGGAGCTGGAGCAGCGTCACTGCTTCCTCATGTATTATAGAAAATAAAGGAGCTGGAGCAGCGTCACTGCTTCCTCCAGTATTTTAGAAAATAAAGGAGCTGGAGCAACGTCACGGCTTCCTCCTGTATTATAGAAAATAAAGGAGCTGGAGCAGTGTCTCTGCTTCCTGCTGTATCATAGAAAATAAAGGAGCTGGAGCAGCGTCACTGCTTCCTCCTGTACTATAGAAAATAAAGGAACTGGAACAGAGACACTGCTTCCCCCTGTGTTAAAGAAAATAAAGGAGCTGGAGCAGCGTCACTGCTTCCTCCTGTATTATAGAAAATAAAGAAGCCGGAGCAGCGTCACTGCTTCCTCCTGATTTATAGTAAATGAAGGAGCTGGAGCAGCGTCACTGCTTCCTCCTGTATTATCGAAAATAAAGTAGCTCGAGCAGCGTCACTGCTTCCTCCTGTATTATAGAAAATAAAGGAGCTGGAGCAGCGTCACTGCTTCCTCCTGTATTATGGAAAATAAAGGAGCTGGAGCAGCGTCACCGCTTCCTCCTGTATTATTGAAAATAAAGGAGCTGGTGCAACGTCACTGCTTCCTCCTGTATTATAGAAAATAAAGGAGCTGGAGCAGCGTCACTGCTTCCTCCTGTATTATAGAAAATAAAGGAGCTGGAGCAGAGTCACTGCTTCCTCCTGTATTATGGAAAATAAAGGAGGTGGAGCAGCGTCACTGCTTCCTCCTGTATTATAGTAAATAATGGAGCTGGAGCAGCGTCACTGCTTCCTCCTGTATTATTGAAAATAAAGGAGCTGGAGCAGCGTCACTGCTTCCTCCTGTATTATAGAAAATAAAGGAGCCGGAGCAGCGTCACTGCTTCCTCCTGTATTATAGAAAATAAAGGAGCTGGAGCAGCGTCACTGCTTCCTCCTGTGTTATAGAAAATAAAGGAGCAGGAGCAGAGTCACTGCTTCCTCCTGTATTATGGAAAATAAAGGAGGTGGAGCAGCGTCACTGCTTCCTCCTGTATTATAGTAAATAATGGAGCTGGAGCAGCGTCACTGCTTCCTCCTGTATTATATAAAATAAAGGAGCTGGAGCAGAGTCACCGCTTCCTCTTGTATTATAGAAAATAATGGAGCTGGAGCATAGTCACTGCTTCCTCCTGTATAATAGAAATGAAAGGAGCTGGAGCAGAGTCACTGCTTCCTCTTGTATTATAGAAAGTAAAGGAGCTGGAGAAGCGTCACTGCTACCTTCTGTATTATAGAAAATAAAGGAGCTGGAGCAGCGTCACTGCTTCCTTCTGTATTATAGAAAATAAATGAGCTGGAGCAGCGTCACTGCTTCCTCCTGTATTATACAAAATAAAGGAGCTGGAGCAGCGTCTCTGCTTCCTCCTGTATTATAGAAAATAAAGTAGCTGGAGCAGCGTCACTGCTTACTCCTGTATTATAGAAAATAAAGGAGCTGGAGCAGCGTCTCTGCTTCCTCCTGTATTATAGAAAATAAAGGAGCTGGAGCAGCGTCACTGCTTCCTCCTGTTTTATAGAAAATAATGGAGCTGGAGCAGCGTCACTGCTTCCTCCTGTATTATAGAAAATAAAGGAACTGGAGCAGCGTCACTGCTTCCTCCTGTATTATAGAAAATAAAGGAGCTGGAGCCGCGTCTCTGCTTCCTCCTGTTTTATAGAAAATAATGGAGCTGGAGCAGCGTCACTGCTTCCTCCTGTATTATGGAAAATAAAGGAACTGGAGCAGCGTCACTGCTTCCTCCTGTATTATAGAAAATAAAGGAGCTGGAGCAGCGTCACTGCTTCCTCATGTATTATAGAAAATAAAGGAGCTGGAGCAGCGTCACTCTTCCTCCTGTATTATCGAAAATAAAGGAGCTGGAGCAGCGTCACTGCTTCCTCCTGTATTATAGAAAATAAAGGAGCTGGAGCAGCGTCTCTGCTTCCTCCCGTATTATAGAAAATAAAGAAGCTGGAGCAGCGTCACTGCTTCCTCCTGTATTATCGAAAATAAAGGAGCTGGAGCAGCGTCTCTGCTTCCTCCTGTATTATAGGAAATAAAGGAGCTGGAGCAGCGTCACTGCTTCCTCCTGTATTATAGAAAATAAAGGAGCTGGAGCAGCGTCTCTGCTTCCCCTTTTATTGTAGAAAATTACGGAGCTGAGGCAGCGTCACTGCTTCCTCCTATATTATAGAAAATATAGGAGCTGGAGCATCGTCGCTGCTTCCTCCTGTATTATAGAAAATAAAGGAGCTGGAGCAGCGACACTGTTTCCTCCTCTATTATCGAAAATAAAGGAGCTGGAGCAGCGTCTCTGCTTCCTCCTGTATTATAGAAAATATAGGAGCTGGAACAGCGTCTCTGCTTCCTCCTGTATTGTAGAAAATAAAGGAGCTGGAGCAGCGTCATTGCTTCCTGCTGTATTATAGAAAATAGCGGAGCTGGAGCAGCGTCACTGCTTCCTGCTGTATTATAGAAAATAAAGGATCTGGAGCAGCGTCACTGCTTCCTCCTGATTTATAGAAAATAAAGGAGCCGGAGCAGCGTCACTGCTTCCTCCTGTGTTATAGAAAATAAAGGAGCTGGAGCAGCGTCACTGCTTCCTCCTGTTTTACAGAAAATAAAGGAGCTGGAGCAGCGTCACTGCTTCCCCTTGTATTATAGAAAATAAAGGAGCTGGAGCAGCGTCACTGCTTCCTCCTGATTTATAGTAAATAAAGGAGCTGGAGCAGCGTCACTGCTTCCTTCTGTATTATAGAAAATAAAGGAGCTGGAGCAGCGTCACTGCTTCCCCTTGTATTATAGAAAATAAAGGAGCTGGAGCAGCGTCACTGCTTCCTCCTGATTTATAGTAAATAAAGGAGCTGGAGCAGCGTCACTGCTTCCTTCTGTATTATAGAAAATAAAGGAGCTGGAGCAGCGTCTCTGCTTCCTCTTGTATTATAGAAAATTAAGGAGCTGGAGCAGCGTCACTGCTTCCTCCTGTATTATAGAAAATTAAGGAGCTGGAGAAGCGTCACTGCTTCCCCTTGTATTATAGAAAATAAAGGAGCTGGAGCAGCGTCACTGCTTCCCCCTGTATTATAGAAAATAAAGGAGCTGGAGCAGCGTCACTGCTTCGTCCTGTATTATAGAAAATAAAGAAGCCGGAGCAGCGTCACTGCTTCCCCTTGTATTATAGAAAATAAAGGAGCTGGAGCAGCGTCACTGCTTCCTCCTGTATTATAGAAAATAAAGGAGCTGGAGCAGCGTCACTGCTTCGTCCTGTATTATAGAAAATAAAGAAGCCGGAGCAGCGTCACTGCTTCCCCTTGTATTATAGAAAATAAAGGAGCTGGAGCAGCGTCACTGCTTCCTCCTGTATTATAGAAAATAAAGGAGCCGGAGCAGCGTCACTGCTTCCCCTTGTATTATAGAAAATAAAGGAGCTGGAGCAGCGTCACTGCTTCCTCCTGTATTATAGAAAATAAAGGAGCTGGAGCAGCGTCACTGCTTCGTCCTGTATTATAGAAAATAAAGAAGCCGGAGCAGCGTCACTGCTTCCCCTTGTATTATAGAAAATAAAGGAGCTGGAGCAGCGTCACTGCTTCCTCCTGTATTATAGAAAATAAAGGAGCCGGAGCAGCGTCACTGCTTCCTCCTGTATTACAGAAAATAAAGGAGCTGGAGCAGCGTCACTGCTTCCTCATGTATTATAGAAAATAAAGGAGCTGGAGCAGATTCACTGCTTTCTCCTGTATGAAAGAAAATAAAGGAGCTGGAGCAGAGTTACTACTTCCTCCTGTATTATAGAAAATAAAGGAGCTGGAGCAGCGTCACTGCTTCCCCTTGTATCATAGAAAATAAAGGAGCCGGAGCAGCGTCACTGCTTCCTCCTGTATTATAGAAAATGAAGGAGCTGGAGCAGCGTCACTACTTCCTCCTGTATTATAGAAAATAAAGGAGCTGGAGCAGCGTCACTGCTTCCTCCTGTATTATAGAAAATAAAGGAGCTGGAGCAGCGTCACTGCTTCCTGCTGTATTATAGAAAATAAAGGAGCTGGAGCAGCGTCACTGCTTCCTCCTGTATTATAGAAAATAAAGGAGCTGGAGCAGCGTCGCTGCTTCCCCTTGTATTATAGAAAATAAAGGAGCTGGAGCAGCGTCACTGCTTCCTCCTGTATTATAGAAAATAAAGGAGCTGGAGCAGCGTCACTGCTTCCTCCTGTATTATAGAAAATAAAGGAGCCGGAGCAGCGTCACTGCTTCCTCCTGTATTATAGAAAATAAAGGAGCTGGAGCAGCGTCACTGCTTCCTCCTGTATTATAGAAAATAAAGGAGCCGGAGCAGCGTCACTGCTTCCTCCTGTATGAAAGAAAATAAAAGAGCTGGAGCAGCGTCACTGCTTCCTCCTGTATTATAGAAAATAAAGGAGCTGGAGCAGCGTCACTGCTTCCTCCTGTATTATAGAAAATAAAGGAGCCGGAGCAGCGTCACTGCTTCCCCTTGTATGAAAGAAAATAAAAGAGCTGGAGCAGCGTCACTGCTTCCTCCTGTATTATCGAAAATAAAGGTGCTGGAGTAGCGTCACTGCTTCCCCTTGTATTATCGAAAATAAAGGAGCTGGGGCAGCGTCTCTGCTTCCTCCTGTATTATAGAAAATAAAGGAGCAGGAGCAGTGTCACTGCTTCCTCCTGTATTACAGAAAATAAAGGAGCTGGAGCAGCGTCACTGCTTCCTTCTGTATTATAGAAAATAAAGGAGCTGGAGCAGCGTCACTGCTTCCTGCTGTATTATAGAAAATAAAGGAGCTGGAGCAGCGTCACTGCTTCCTCCTGTATTATTGAAAATAAAGGAGCTGGAGCAGCGTCACTGCTTCCTCCTGTATTATAGAAAATAAAGGAGCTGGAGCAGCGTCACTGCTTCCTCCTGTATTATAGAAAATAAAGGAGCTGGAGCAGCGTCACTGCTTCCTCCTGTATTATAGAAAATAAAGGAGCTGGAGCAGCGTCACTGCTTCCTCCTGTATTATAGAAAATAAAGGAGCCGGAGCAGCGTCACTGCTTCCTCCTGTATTATAGAAAATAAAGGAGCTGGAGCAGCGTCACTGCTTCCTCCTGATTTATAGTAAATAAAGGAGCTGGAGCAGCGTCACTGCTTCCTCCTGTATTATCGAAAATAAAGGAGCTGGAGCAGCGTCTCTGCTTCCTCCTGTATTAATGAAAATAAAGGAGCTGGAGCAGCGTCACTGCTTCCTCTTGTATTATAGAAAATTAAGGAGCTGGAGAAGCGTCACTGCTTCCCCTTGTATTATAGAAAATAAAGGAGCCGGAGCAGCGTCACTGCTTCCTCCTGTATTATAGAAAATAAAGGAGCTGGAGCAGCGTCACTGCTTCCTCCTGATTTATAGTAAATAAAGGAGCTGGAGCAGCGTCACTGCTTCCTCCTGTATTATCGAAAATAAAGGAGCTGGAGCAGCGTCTCTGCTTCCTCCTGTATTAATGAAAATAAAGGAGCTGGAGCAGCGTCACTGCTTCCTCTTGTATTATAGAAAATTAAGGAGCTGGAGAAGCGTCACTGCTTCCCCTTGTATTATAGAAAATAAAGGAGCTGGAGCAGCGTCTCTGCTTCCTCCGGTATTATAGAAAATAAAGGAGCTGGAGCAGCGTCACTGCTTCCTCTTGTATTATAGAAAATTAAGGAGCTGGAGAAGCGTCACTGCTTCCCCTTGTATTATAGAAAATAAAGGAGCTGGAGCAGCGTCACTGCTTCCTCCTGTATTATCGAAAATAAAGGAGCTGGAGCAGCGTCACTGCTTCCTCCTGTATTATAGAAAATAAAGGAGCTGGAGCAGCGTCACTGCTTCCTCCTGTATTATAGAAAATAAAGGAGCCGGAGCAGCGTCACTGCTTCCCCTTGTATGAAAGAAAATAAAAGAGCTGGAGCAGCGTCACTGCTTCCTCCTGTATTATCGAAAATAAAGGTGCTGGAGTAGCGTCACTGCTTCCCCTTGTATTATCGAAAATAAAGGAGCTGGGGCAGCGTCTCTGCTTCCTCCTGTATTATAGAAAATAAAGGAGCAGGAGCAGTGTCACTGCTTCCTCCTGTATTACAGAAAATAAAGGAGCTGGAGCAGCGTCACTGCTTCCTTCTGTATTATAGAAAATAAAGGAGCTGGAGCAGCGTCACTGCTTCCTGCTGTATTATAGAAAATAAAGGAGCTGGAGCAGCGTCACTGCTTCCTCCTGTATTATTGAAAATAAAGGAGCTGGAGCAGCGTCACTGCTTCCTCCTGTATTATAGAAAATAAAGGAGCTGGAGCAGCGTCACTGCTTCCTCCTGTATTATAGAAAATAAAGGAGCTGGAGCAGCGTCACTGCTTCCTCCTGTATTATAGAAAATAAAGGAGCTGGAGCAGCGTCACTGCTTCCTCCTGTATTATAGAAAATAAAGGAGCCGGAGCAGCGTCACTGCTTCCTCCTGTATTATAGAAAATAAAGGAGCTGGAGCAGCGTCACTGCTTCCTCCTGATTTATAGTAAATAAAGGAGCTGGAGCAGCGTCACTGCTTCCTCCTGTATTATCGAAAATAAAGGAGCTGGAGCAGCGTCTCTGCTTCCTCCTGTATTAATGAAAATAAAGGAGCTGGAGCAGCGTCACTGCCTCCTACTGTATTATAGAAAATAAAGGAGCTGGAGCAGCGTCACTGCTTCCTCTTGTATTATAGAAAATTAAGGAGCTGGAGAAGCGTCACTGCTTCCCCTTGTATTATAGAAAATAAAGGAGCTGGAGCAGCGTCACTGCTTCCTCCTGTATTATCGAAAATAAAGGAGCTGGAGCAGCGTCACTGCATAACTCAGCCATTTCTCACTGAACAGCACTAATTCACCCATTACTTGATATCCTGTTGAAAATTCCCTCATTTCGATAAGCCCTTGCGAAATTTATACATTTTGTATTTTATTGCAATGATTCTCTAATTCTTTTACTGATACCCCACACCAATTCTCCAATTCAGTTTTGCTTAGCATCATTTCCCCCAATTACTGATGTCCTGAACAAATTCTCCATCCAGTTTTGCTTTACCCCAATCCCCATACTGACTGATGCTTTCGCCCAATTTAGGGGTGCGCTACTCTAAATCTCCCTGTCGCAATTCTCCCATTTAGTGCAACATAACTCACCCTTTTAGTGCTGAACTGCACTAATTCACCCATTATCTGATGCCCTGTTGCAAATTCTCACATTTCGATAAGCTCTTTCGCAACTTTTCCATTTAGTAGTTTCTTGCAATGATTCTCCAATTTCGTGGAGACCTGCCAGAATTCTTAAATTTGGGCGCGGACATGTTGGACTGAAGGGTCTGTTTCCGTGCTGTACATCTCTAAGGCTGTAATTAGTGCTCTGCTTCCCTGCACCAATTCTCCCATTTACCAATCCTGCACTAATTCGGGAATTTCACCAACTCACCCATTGAGGTTATCCTGCCCCAATCCTCCCACTTAGAATTTAACGTCACCTGCATGATTTCTCCAATTATTGTTGATCTGCATCAATTCCTTCCATTCAGTTGTTCCCTGATACACATTTTCACCGTACGGATTCCCTGCTGATTATATTTGTTCATTTAGTGGTGCACTGAACTGACTCTCCAATTTTCCGATGCTTCCAACATTTCTTTTTATTGATTCCCTGGCCCCTATATTCCAAATTAGACATGCTCTGCTCCAATTTTCTCATGTATAGACACTCCCACCAATTTTCCAATGTAATGGCACTGTGCACCGAATCTCCCATTTTTTGAAACCCACCAAATCTCGAATTGACTCATACTCCTGTACTACCTCTTCACCTTACTGATGCCCGACCCCGATTTTACCATTTAAGGGTGCGCTACCCTAATTCTCCCATTTCCTGTTGCCATACACCCATTCTGTAATTGAGCTCCACTGTGCACCAGGTCTTCCATTCAGTATTTCCTTGCAACAATTCTCCCATTTAGTAGACCGCTGACAGAATTCTCTAATCTTGGCAATCCCTGCATCATATCTCCAAATTCCCCAAACTGCAAATATCCCCCCTTTCGTGATGAACTGCACCAACTCCCCCATTTTGTGGTGCACTGTATTGAATCTCGACCACTAACCCTTTGCAACATTTGTCCTATTTCCTGATTCACTGCCCGTGTTCTCCCATTTGCTCCAATCTCGAAGTTATCAGCACCATGCACCAGGTCCTTCTTTTACTGATACCCCACACCAATTCTCCAATTCAGTTTTGCTTAGCATCATTTCCCCCAATTACTGATGTCCTGAACAAATTCTCCATCCAGTTTTGCTTTACCCCAATCCCCATACTGACTGATGCTTTCGCCCAATTTAGGGGTGCGCTACTCTAAATCTCCCTGTCCCAATTCTCCCATTTAGTGCAACATAACCCACCCATTTCGTGCTGAAATGCACTAATTCACCCATGATCTGATGCCCTGTTGCAAATTCTCACATTTCGATGAGCTCTTTCGCAACTTTTCCATTTAGTAGTTTCTTGCAATGATTCTCCAATTTCGTGGAGACCTGCCAGAAGTCTTAAATTTGGGCGTGGACATGTTGGACTGAAGGGTCTGTTTCCGTGCTGTACATCTCTAAGGCTGTAATTAGTGCTCCGCTTCCCTGCACCAATTCTCCCATTTCCAAATCCTGCACTAATTCAGGAATTTCACCAACTCACCCATTGAGGTTATCCTGTCCCAGTCCTCCCACTTCGAATTTAATGGCACCTGCATGAATTCTCCAATTAATGTTGCCTGCATCAATTCCTTCCATTTCGTTGTTCCCTGATACACATCTTCCACGATCGGATGTCTTGCTGTATTTTCTTCATTTAGTGATGCACTGAACTGAATCTTCAGTTTACCAATGCTTGCAACATTTCTTCTTTTTATTGATTCCCTGGCCCCTATTCCCCAATTTAGACAGGCTCTGCTCCAATTTTCCAATATATTGACACTCCCATCAATTTTCTAATGCAACGGCCCTGTGCACCAATCTCCCATTTATTGTTTCCACCAAATCTCCAATTTACTCATATCCTGTAGTAATCCTTCCATTTACTGATGCCTGAGCCCGATTCTACCATTTAAGGGTGCGCGACTCTAATTCTCCCATTTACTGTCGCCATGCACCAATTCTCTAATTTAGCTCCACTTTGCACCAGGTCTCTCATTTACTGATGTCCCGCATCAATTCTTCAATTCTTTGTTTCCTCGCACCATTTCCCCCAATTACTGATGTCCTGAACAAGTTCTCCATTCAGTTTTGCCTTACACCAATCCTCATACTGACTGATGCTCTCGCCCAATTTAGGGGTGCCCTCCTCTCATTCCCGCATCAAGTATTGTAATGTCCCAATTCTCCCATTTACTGCTAAACTGAAACTCTCCCATTCGGTTCTAACTGCACTAATTTGACAATATCAGATGCCCCATTCCAAATTCTCTTATTTCGATAAGCCCTTGCCCAATCCTTCCATTTAGTAGTTCCTTGGAATGATTCTCCAATCTCGTGGAGCGCTGCCAGTATTCTAAAATTGACCCACAGACAAGTTGGACTGAAGTGTCTGTTTCCATGTTGTACATCTCTATGATTGTACGACTGTTTATGGCTCCGCTGCTCTGCACCATTTATCCCATTTACCAATCCTGCACAAACCCTGAAACTGCACCAACTCTCCCTTTGAGTATTATCCTGCCAAATATAAAGGCCGCTGCATAAACTCCCCAATTCCTGTTGCCCTGCCTCAATTCTTTCCATTTAATTGTTCCCTGAATCACTTCTTCCACGTACGAGTGCCCTGCTGAATTGTTTTCATTTAGTGATGCACTGAACTGAATCTCCAATTTAACAAACCTTGCAACATATCTTTTTATTGACTCCCTGGCCCCGATTCCCCAATCAGGAATAGGTTCTTGTTGTACTTTTCAAACTGGTGTCATAATTCAAACTTTTATGTTGGGGAAGTAGAATTACCCTTTGGGGAGAGAACTGGCTTGAAGGTAGAAGACAGAGGGTGGTGGGGGAGGGCTGCTTTTCAGACTGAAGGCCTGTGACCAGCGGTGTGCCCCAAGGACCGGTGCTGGGTCCACTGTTGTTTTGTCATTTATATAAAAGATTTGGATGTGACCATCGGACGAATGGATAGTAAGTTTGCAAATGACAGTAAAATTGGAAGTGTCGAGGACAGTGAAGATGGTTACCTCAGAGGACAACGGGATCTTGATCAGAATGACCAATGGGCTGAGGAGTGGCAGATGGAGATTAATTTCGATAAATGTGAGGTGCTGCATTCTGGAAAGGCAAAAGAGAGCAGGATTTATACACTGAATGACAAGGTACTAGAGGTATTGCTAAACAAATAGACCTGGAGTGTAGCTTCATAGATCGTTGAAGGTGGACTAACATTTCGATAGGATAGTGAAGAAAGCGTTTGTCATTTTTGTCTTTATTGCTCAGTTAATTGTGTAAAGGAGGTGGGAGGGTTTGTTGCAGTATTGGTTCAGCCACTTTTGGTATATAGTGCAATTCTGGACTCCCTCCTATAAGAAGGGTGTTGTGAAACTTTAAAGGGTTCAGAAAAGATTTACATGGATGTTGTCAAGGTTGGAGGGTTTGTGCTGGAGGTTAAGACTGTATAGGTTGGGGCTATTATCCCTGGAGCGTCAGTAGCTGAGGGTTAACCTTATAGAGGTTCACAAAATCATGAAGGACGCTCAATAGGGTAAAAAGGCAAGGTGATTTCCCTGTGGTGGGGGAGTCCAGAAGCAGATTGCATATGTTAAAGTTGAGAGGGGAAACATAAAAGGGACCTAAGGGGAACATTTTTCAAGCAGAGGGCACTGTGTGCATGAGCTGCCAGAGGAAGTAGTGGAGGCTGGTACAATTACAACATTTAAAAGGTATCTGGGTGGGTGTAGGAATTAAAAAGGGTTCAGAGGAACTTGGGCCAAATTCTGACAAATAGGATGAGATTGACATCGGATATCAGTTCAGCATGGATGTGTTGGACTGAATGATTTGTTTCTGAGCTTATATTGCTCTGAGTGGATTGAGCTCCGGATTTTAGATTTATGAAGCAGAAAATAAAGAATGGCACAGAGTTAGATCGAGAAATCCTGCTGATCTCAGCAGCTTTATCCTGTTTTCCTGATCCTCCTCCTTCAATCAATGCATTTTTCCGATCCTCATTCAGAATTCCTGGAGCTCTGTAACTGGTCTGGAACAATGTGTTGAAAATCCTATTGCAGAGCACACAAGGTACCTTTCCCACCGCCCTGCTCCCACGGCCTGCAGTGCTGCAGACTGAGCAGACAACCCGAAGCACAATGATGAGCTCCTTCCGGCCCACGGCCCTCCTTCTCACAAAATGAAGACAATCACCAGAAGCAGAATCCAGCTCTTGTTTGAGCCTTGAATACCTGACTCTGTTTCACTGAGTGAAGATTGGACTCAGAACCAGAAATGAAATCAACTTCCTATCTGCATTGTGTCACTCTTTAAGATCTCTGTGTGTCTGAGTTCAGGTCATTTGAATGGAGACTGCGGACAGTGGTTCCCCAGTGAAATGGAAAGAATGGTGGAGGAGCTCACTGAGGGACATCTCTCAAAGTGAGAGTCAGAAAGATGCTATTCAGCATTGAGAGAGTTTAAGGAGAATTGATGGCTCAGAAAAATGTTATGCGGATGTTTGTAAAACTTAGGAAATCTGACTCTTTTGTGGCTGGAGTTTATTTTATACTTGCAGAGATTTGACACATGAATCCTCCCTCCCCACCACTACAGAAGCTGTTGGGACTGTTCAGTGTTTCCAGCGGCTTCTGTAATTATTTCAGGTTCCGGACGGTATCAGTCTCTCACTTTTCGAACAAAACAAACCCATCCTTGTGGTGCAACCAATATTTCAATAAGAAATGGGAAGCAGCAGAGGGGAAAGCTTCCGAGATGCCGAGCAATGCTGCCCGGTTCCACACTGCAATTCACAGGAACCATCGCCAGGAAAAGCAAGGAAGAATCTGACAGATCCGGTTATATTCTGGGACAGTGTAAATCTCTTGGTTATATATATTTAACCAGCCAGCACAGAGTCAGTGCCCGAAACTGACGAGAGTGTAAATCTGCTGGTTATATATATTTAACCAGCCAGCACAGAGTCAGTGCCCGAAACTGAGGACAGTGTAAATCTCCTGGTTATATATATTTATCCAGCCAGCACAGAGTCAGAGTCCTAAACTGAGGAGAGCATAAATCTCCTGGTTAAAAATAGTTAAACAGCCAGCACAGAGTCAGTGCCCGAAACTGAGGAGAGCGTAAATTTCCTGGTTATATATATTTATCCAGCCAGCACAGAGTCAGTGACCTAAACTGAGAAGAGTGTAAATCTCCTGGTTATATAAATTTAGCCAGCCAGCACAGAGTCATTGCCTTAAACTGAGGAGAGTGTAAACTCCTGGTTTTATGTATATTTAACCAGCGAACACAGAGTCAATACCCAAAACTGAGGAGAGCGTAAATCACCTGAATACATATATTTAACCAGCCAGCGCAGAGACATTGTCCTAACGTGAGGAGAGTGTAAATCTCCTCTTTATGTATATTTAAACAGTCAGCTCACCAGTGCCCTAAACGGAGGAGAGAATAAAATATCCTCGTCATATATATTTAAACAGACAGCACAGAGACAGAGCCCCAAACTGAGGAGAGTGTAAATCTCCTGGTGATATATATTTAATCAGGTAGCGCAGAGTCAGTGCCCTAACGTGAGGAGAGTGTAAATCTCCTGGTTATATACATATTTAGCCAGCCAGCACAGAGTCAGTGCCCTAAACTGAGGAGACGATAAATCGCCTGGTGATATATTTATTTAACCAGCCAGCACAGAGTCAGAGCCCTAAACTGAGGAGACTGTAAATCTCCTGGTTTCATATATTTTTACAACAAGCGCAGTGTCAGTGCCCTCAACTGAGGAGAGTTTACATCTCCTGGTTATATATATTTAACCAGCGAAAACAGAGTCAGTGGCCAAAACTGAGGAGAGTGACAATCTCCTGGTTATATATATTTAACCAGCCAGCGCAGACTGAGTGCCCGAAACTGAGGAGATTGCAAAGCACCTAGTTATATATATATTTAACCAGCCAGCACAGAGTCAGTGCCCAAAACAGAGGAGAGTGTTAATCTCCTGGCTATATATATTCAACCAGCCAGCACGGACTCAGTGCCCTAAACGCAGGAGAGTGTAAATCTCCTGGTTATATAAATTTAAACAGCCAGCACAGATCATGTCCCTAAACTGAGGAGAGGGTAAATCTCCTGGTTATATATTTTTCACCAGCCAGGACAGAAACAGTGCCCAAAACTAAGGAAAGTGTACATTTACTATTTATATATATTTAAAGAGCCAGTATAGAGTCGGTGCTCAAAACTGAGGAGAGTGTAAATCTCCTGGTTATCTGTATTAAACCAGCCAGCACAGAGCCAGTGCCCTAAACTGAGGAGAGGATAAATCTCCTGGTTATATATATTTAAACAGCCAGCACAGCGACAGTGCCCTAAACTGAGGAGAGTGTAAACCTCCTGGTTATATATATTTAAACAGACAGAGCAGGGTCAGTGCCCTAAACTGAGGAGAGTGTAAATCTCCTGGTTATATATATTTAACCAGCCAGTGCAGAGTGAGTGCCCTAAACTGAGCAGAGTGAAAATCGCTAGGTTATATAGATTTAACAAGCAAGCACGGATTCAGTGCCCTAAACTGAGGAGAGTATAAATCGTCTGGTTTTATAAATTCAAGCAGCCAGCACATACTCAGTGCCGAAAACTGAGGAGAGTGTAAATCTCCTAACTAGATATATTCAACCAGCCAGAACAGACTCAGTGCCCGAAACAGAGGAGAGTGTAAATATCGATGGTTATGTATTTTCAACCAGCAAGCACAGAGTCAGTGCTGGAAACTGAGGAGAGTGTAAATCTCCTGATTAAATATATATAACAAGCCAGCACGGACTCAGTGCCCTGAACTAACGAGAGTGTAAATCTCCTGGTTATATATATTTAACCAGCCAGTGCAGAGTCAGTGTCTTAAACTGAGGTGAGGGTAAATGTCCTGGTTATATATATTTAAGCAGCCAGCACCGATTCAGTGCCCTAAACTGAGGAGCGTGTAAATCTCCTGGATATGTATATTCAACCAGCCAGCACAGAGTCAGTGCCCTAAACTGAGGAGAGTGTAAATCTCCTCGTTATTTATATTAAAGCAGCCAGCACAGAGTCAGTGCCATAAACTAAGGACAGTGTACATCAGCTATTTATATATATTTAACCAGCCAGCAAAGAGACAGTTCCCTAAACTGAAGAGAGTATAAATCTCCTGGTTAAGTATTTATTTAAACAGCAAGCACAGTGTCATTGCCTTAAACTGAGGAGAGTGTAAATCTCCTGGTTATATATATTTAACCAGCCTGACAGAGTCAGTGTCCAAAACTGAGGAGAGCGTAAATCTCCTGGTTAAAAATATTTAAACATCCAGCACAGAGTCAGTTCCATAATCTGAGGAGGGTGTAAATCTCCTGGTTATATATGGTTGTATTATAGAAAATAAAGGAGCTGGAGAAGCGTCTCTGCTTCCTCCTGTATTATAGATAATAAAGGAGCT
Source organism: Chiloscyllium punctatum (assembly GCF_047496795.1). NCBI lineage: Eukaryota > Metazoa > Chordata > Chondrichthyes > Orectolobiformes > Hemiscylliidae > Chiloscyllium > Chiloscyllium punctatum. Next base: position 76,700 of record NW_027310053.1, read on the forward strand.
GGAGCAGCGTCACTGCTTCCTCCTGTATTATAGAAAATAAAAGAGTTGGAGCAGTGTCTCTGCTTCCTCCTGTATTATAGAAAATAAAGGAGCTGGAGCAGCGTCTCTGCTTCCTCCTGTATTATAGAAAATAAAGGAGCTGGAGCAGCGTCACTGCTTCCTCCTGTATTATAGAAAATAAAGGAGCTGGAGCAGTGTCACTGCTTCCTCCTGTATTATAGAAAATACAGGAGCTGGAGCAGCGTCTCCGTTTCCTCCTGTATTATAGAAAATAAAGGAGCTGGAGCAGTGTCACTGCTTCCTCCTGTATTATAGAAAATAAAAGAACTGGAGCATCGTCACTGCTTCCTCCTGTATTATAGAAAATAAAGGAGCTGGAGCAGCGTCACTGCTTCCTCTTGTATTATAGAAAATAAAGGAACTGGAGCAGCGTCACTGCTTCCTCCTGTATTATAGAAAATAAAGGAGCTGGAGCATCGTCACTGCTTCCTCCTGTATTATAGAAAATAAAAGAACTGGAGCAGCGTCACTGCTTCCTCCTGTATTATAGAAAATAAAGGAACTGGAGCAGCGTCACTGCTTCCTCCTGTATTACAGAAAATAAAGGAGCGAAAGGGGCTGGAGCAGCGTCACTGCTTCCTCCTATATTACAGAAAATAAAGGAGCTGGAGCAGTGTCTTTGCTTCGTCCTATATTATAGAAAATAATGGAGCTGGAGCAGTGTCACTGCTTCCTCCTGTATTATAGAAAATAAAGGAACTGGAGCATCGTCACTGCTTCCTCCTGTATTATAGAAAATAAAGGAGCTGGAGCAGCGTCACTGCTTCCTCCTGTATTATAGAAAATAAAGGAGCGAAAGGAGCTGGAGCAGCGTCACTGCTTCCTCCTATATTACAGAAAATAATGGAGCTGGAGCAGTGTCTTTGCTTCGTCCTGTATTATAGAAAATAATGGAGCTGGAGCAGTGTCACTGCTTCCTCCTGTATTATAGAAAATACAGGAGCTGGAGCCGCGTCTCCGTTGCCTCCTGTATTATAGAAAATAAAGGAGCTGGAGCAGTGTCACTGCTTCCTCCTGTATTATAAAAAATAAAGGAACTGGAGCAGAGTCACTGCTTCCTCCTGTATTATAGCAAGTAATGGAGCTGGAGCAGCGTCATTGCTTCCTCCTGTATTATATAAAATAAATGAGCTGGGGCAGCGTCACCGCTTCCTCCTGTATTATAGAAAATAAAGGTGCTGGAGCAGCGTCACTGCTTCCTCCGGTATTATAGAAAATAAAGGAGCTGGAGCAGCGTCACTGCTTCCTCCTGTATTATCGAAAATAAAGGAGCTGGAGCAGCGTCACTGCTTCCTCCTGTATAATAGAAAATAAAGGAGCTGGAGCAGCGTCACTGCTTCTTCCTGTATTATAGACAATAAAGGAGCTGGAGCAGCATCACTGCTTCCTCCTGTATCAGAGAAAATAAAGGAGCTGGAGCAGCGGCACTGCATCCTCCTGTATTACAGAAAATAAAGGAGCTGGAGCAGCGTCTCCGTTTCCTCCTGTATCAGAGAAAATAAAGGAGCTGGAGCAGCGTCACTACTTCCTCCTGTATTATTGAAAATAAAGGAGCTGGAGCAGCGTCACTGCTTCCTCCTGTATTATAGAAGATAAAGGAGATGGAGCAGTGTCTCTGCTTCCTCCTGTACTATAGAAAATAAAGGAGCTGGAGCAGTGTCACTGCTTCCTCCTGTATTATAGAAAATAAAGGAGTTGGAGCAGCGTCACTGCTTCCTCCTGTATTATAGAAAATAAAGGAGCTGGAGCAGCGTCACTGCTTCCTCCTGTATTACAGAAAATAAAGGAGCGAAAGGGGCTGGAGCAGCGTCACTGCTTCCTCCTATATTACAGAAAATAAAGGAGCTGGAGCAGTGTCTTTGCTTCGTCCTATATTATAGAAAATAATGGAGCTGGAGCAGTGTCACTGCTTCCTCCTGTATTATAGAAAATAAAGGAACTGGAGCATCGTCACTGCTTCCTCCTGTATTATAGAAAATAAAGGAGCTGGAGCAGCGTCACTGCTTCCTCCTGTATTATAGAAAATAAAGGAGCGAAAGGAGCTGGAGCAGCGTCACTGCTTCCTCCTATATTACAGAAAATAATGGAGCTGGAGCAGTGTCTTTGCTTCGTCCTGTATTATAGAAAATAATGGAGCTGGAGCAGTGTCACTGCTTCCTCCTGTATTATAGAAAATACAGGAGCTGGAGCCGCGTCTCCGTTGCCTCCTGTATTATAGAAAATAAAGGAGCTGGAGCAGTGTCACTGCTTCCTCCTGTATTATAAAAAATAAAGGAACTGGAGCAGAGTCACTGCTTCCTCCTGTATTATAGCAAGTAATGGAGCTGGAGCAGCGTCATTGCTTCCTCCTGTATTATATAAAATAAATGAGCTGGGGCAGCGTCACCGCTTCCTCCTGTATTATAGAAAATAAAGGTGCTGGAGCAGCGTCACTGCTTCCTCCGGTATTATAGAAAATAAAGGAGCTGGAGCAGCGTCACTGCTTCCTCCTGTATTATCGAAAATAAAGGAGCTGGAGCAGCGTCACTGCTTCCTCCTGTATAATAGAAAATAAAGGAGCTGGAGCAGCGTCACTGCTTCTTCCTGTATTATAGACAATAAAGGAGCTGGAGCAGCATCACTGCTTCCTCCTGTATCAGAGAAAATAAAGGAGCTGGAGCAGCGGCACTGCATCCTCCTGTATTACAGAAAATAAAGGAGCTGGAGCAGCGTCTCCGTTTCCTCCTGTATCAGAGAAAATAAAGGAGCTGGAGCAGCGTCACTACTTCCTCCTGTATTATTGAAAATAAAGGAGCTGGAGCAGCGTCACTGCTTCCTCCTGTATTATAGAAGATAAAGGAGATGGAGCAGTGTCTCTGCTTCCTCCTGTACTATAGAAAATAAAGGAGCTGGAGCAGTGTCACTGCTTCCTCCTGTATTATAGAAAATAAAGGAGTTGGAGCAGCGTCACTGCTTCCTCCTGTATTATAGAAAATAAAGGAGCTGGAGCAGCGTCACTACTTCCTCCTGTATTATAGAAAATAAAGGAGCTGGAGCAGCGTCACTGCTTCCTCCTGTATTATAGAAAATAAAGGAGCTGGACTGTCTGTTGGGGTTTGCACATTCTCCCCGGGTCTGTGTGGGTTCTCTCTTGGTTCTCCGGTTTCCTCCCACAGTCCAGACACTTGCAGGTTCGGGTGTGTTGGCCATGGTAAACTATCCGTAGTATACAGAGATGTGTAGGTGATGTGGATTACCCAGGGAAATGCCGGGTTACAGGGAGAGGTGGGGGCGGGGGTGAGTCTTGGTGGGATGCATTATGGGCCGAATGGCCGCTTTCCACACTGTAGGGATTCTATGATTCCATGCTCCTTCCCATCTGTCTCTATGGATGAGGGAGAGTATCACCTGACCCAATATCCCCTTCGGTGGCTCAACGTTTGCTTTGTTTCCAACAAAGAACTGCAGATGCTGCAGATCTGAGAGACAGCACAGAAATTGCTGGGGAAACTCAGCAGGTCTGGCAGCATCTGTGGGGAGGGAACCTTTCAGATCCAGGGATTGGTCTTCAGAACTGAAGGCTTCTGATTCTAGTGGTGTCAGACCTGCTGAGCTTCCGCAGCAATTTCTTGTTTGGATTTCAGCCCCAATCCAGTTGGTGATGGTAACGGCCTTGTTAAGTGTGCTTGGGATGGGCAGGGCGCTCCTACCAAGGTGATGGTGGTGTAGTGATGAGCATAGCTGCTTTCCAAGTCGTTCACCCAGGTTCGATTCCCGGCCATCGCACTGTTGTGGTTTGTAACTTCCTTTTAACAGGAAACGCACGAGAATGAACCGAGAAAATAAATCTTTCATTCTGTGGTAAAATGTGTCTGTCAGATTACTCCTTGCTTTTCCTGGCGATGGTTCCTGTGAATTGAAGTGTGGAACCGGGTAGCATTGCTCTGCATCTCAGAAGCTTTCCCCTCTGCTGCTTCCCATTTCTTATTGAAATATTGGTTGCTGCACAAAGATGGGTTTGTTATGTTCGCAAAGTGAGAGACTGCTCCCGTCAGGAACCTGAAATAATTACAGAAGCCGCTGGAAACACTGAACAGTTCCAACAGCTTCTGTAGTGGTGGGGACGGAGGGTTAATGTGTCAAATCTACACAAGGATAAAATAAATTCCAGCCTCAAAACAGTCAGAGTTCCTAAGTTTTACAAACAGCTGTATAACATAATTCTGAGCAATCAATTCCCCTTAAACACTTCCAATGTGAAATAGCATCTTTCTGACTCTCCCCCACTACCCTCTGTCTTCTACCTTCGAGCCAGTTCTCTACCCAAAGGCTAATTCTACTGCCCCAACATACAACACACCAGTCTCAAAAGTACAACAAGAATCCATTCCTGATGACAACAGGCCACCGGTGCTGTTTACACTTGGAATATATCTGGAGCAGAACAACACAAACCCAACTGGAGAGGGTGGCTCTGTATAAGGAGAGTCAGTGTGGAGTTAAAATTCAACAGATGTGATGAAATAAAATCAAAGATAAATGAAGGTAAGGCCGTACAATCTGTTTCACAACTTATTACATAAGAGGCTGGATAAAAAACTGAAGCTATTGTAATAAATGGTTCAAGCTCGCCATGGAGAATTAATGCGCTCGGACGGAAAAATGCAAAGAGATCATAAATTACGGCAACTTGCAAACAGCAGAATTAAAATCCAATTTGCTTTTTTACTGTAAGGATGAATATTTTAATCCTGTTGTTCTCTATATACGAATGATACAGATGGTCATTTATTATCGAGAAAGAAAAGACAAACAATATTTTCTTTGACATCTAACTTGGATTTGGAGAAGATACTGTGTATGATTCCGGCCAACAGGATTGTTTGCACATTCCTGAAGAAGGGCTCATGCCCAAAACGTCGATTCTCCTGCTCCATGGAGGCTGCCTGACCTGCACCGCTTTTCCAGTCACGCATTATTATGATTGTTTGTACAGACAGGTGAATCATAATGTCTCCAGGAAATAGCAGAAGGTTATGGAGGGAAATGAACAGACTGAAGCCCGCTGTGATGGAGTTTGGTATAAAAGGCTAAAGAGAGACAAACCCGAACTACAGAGTGTGAAATGTGAACATGGATAGAGTTACCTTGGTGTTCATGTGCACAGGTCTTTTACTGTAACAAGATCTGCTGAAGGGGGACATAGAAAACATGTGGGATCTTACGCATCACAAATGACCCATTGAGTAAGGAGAAAGAAAATACATAAAGGGAAACCCCTGCTGTTCCTGGGGATCTGAAATCTAACCTCAGCAGGTCAGGCAGCATCTGTGAGAAGGGAACCAGAACCCATTTCTCCCACAGCAGTCTGCAAGGCACCAAGGGAGCTCCCTGATCTGATTGGCTCTGTGCTAATTAACACTGCACACAGATATTAATCCAGTGGGTCAGCTTCTTAGTTAAACAGTGAGGTCCTGAGAGTGACGAGGCAGACCCTTGTATGTTGTTCACACCTACATGGTCAGTAAAATGGTATCCTGCCCGTCCCATTGAAAACTCAGCTTCAGCTCTGACCATATTTCCTGAAACCCAGCATGGGGAGGAAACACTGCCTCCTGGTCTTAGGTTCTTTGCTGTTGGAAAAAGGGTCGCTTCCTGTGATCTCCCTCTGACAACTCCATTGGTTTTAGTTTCTCTCACTTGATTGCCTTTCTGTTCCTTCTGGTTTCATGGTCTAGTCACAGTTCCCAAAGCTGAGGCTCCTGCTAAATGGTAGAATCGGGCTCGGGCATCAGTAAATGGGAGAATTAGTACAGGGGTATGAGTAAATGGGGGATTTGGTGGGAATCAATAAATGGGAGATTCGATGCACAGCGCCATTACATTGGAAAACTGCTGTGAGTGTCAATATATGAGAGAATTGGAGCAGAGCATGTCTAAATTGGGAAATAGGGGCAGAAAATTAATAAGAAGAATTGTTGTTGTTAGCATCAGTTAATTGGAGATTCAGTTCAGTGCACCGTCAAATGAAAAAAAATGCAGGTCGCCAATAATTGGCGAATTCATTCAGGTGTCGTTAAATTCGAAGTGGGGGAACGGGGTGGGGTTAACACTCAATGGGAGAGTTGGTGCAGTTCCAGGATTTGTGCATGTTTGGAAATTGGGAGAAATAGCCATAAATGGAGTCATACAATCATAGAGATTTACAACACAGAAACAGATCCTTCGGTCCAACTTGTCCATACCTCAATTTAAGAATTCTGGCAGCACTCCAGTAAATTGAAGAATCATGGAACTACTTAATGGGAGAATTGGGCAAGGGCTTATCGGAATGTGAGAAATGTAACAGGGCATAAGATAATGGGAGATTTGGGGCAGTGTAACACAAGATGGGAGAATTCGGGCAGGACAATACTTGATGGGAGATTTAGAGTAGGGCACCCAAAAAGCGTTCAAGTGCCTCAGTCAATATGAAGATTGGTGTAAGGCAACACTGTGACGAGGACTGGTTCAGGACTTCACTAATTGGGGAAAGTGGTGCTCAGCAACACTGAATTGGAGAATTGGCGTGGGGTATCAGTAAATGAGAGACCTGGTGCAGGGTGCAGATAACTTCGAGAATTGGAGCAAATGGGAGAACACGGGCAGTGAACCAGTAAATAGGACAAACGCTGCAAAGGATTAATGGTCGAGATTCAATACAGTGTACCACGAAATGGGGGAGTTGGTGCTGTTCACTACTAAAGGGAAGATATGTGTAGGATCTGTAGTTTGGAGATTTGATGCAGGGATCGCCAAGATTAGAGAATTCTGGCAGCTGGTTTCTAAATGAGAGAATTGTTGCAGAGAAACACTAAATGGAAGACCTGGTGCACAGTGGAGCTAAATTAGAGAATTGGTGCATGGCACCAGGAAATGGGAGAATTAGAGTAGCGCACCCTTAAATGGTAGAATCAGCTAGGGCATCAGTAAATGGAAGGATTGGGACAGGGGTGTGAGTAAATGGGAGATTTGGTATGAAACAACAAATAGGAGATCTGGTGAACATTACCATTACTTTAGAAAATTGATGTGAGTGCCAATGTATTGGAAAATTGGAGGAGATCATGTCTAAATTGGGGAATAGGGGCCAGGGAATCAATAAAAAGAAATGTTGCAAACATTGGGAAACTGGAGATTCAGTTGAATGCATCATTAAATGAAAACACTTCAGCAGGGCATCCGTACGTGGAAAAAGTGTTTCAGGGAACATTTAAGTGTAAGGAATAATTTGAGAATTCATGTTGGTGCCATTAAATTCTAAGTGGGAGGACTGGGGCAGGATAACCTCAACGGGTGAGTTGGTGAAATTCCCGAATTAGAGCAGGATTGGGAAATGGGAGGATTGGTGCAGGGAAAGGGAGCAGTGATTACAGCCTTAGAGATGTACAGCACGAAAATAGACCCTTCAGTCCGACTTGTCCATGCCTAAATTTAAGAATTCTGGCAGCTCTCCACGAAATTGGAGAATTATTGGAAGGAACGACTAAATGGAAACAATTGGAAAGAGCTTATCGAAATGTAAGAGTTTGCAAGAGGGCATCAGAAAATGGGAGAATTACTGCAGTTCAGCACTAAATGGGTGCGTTATGCTGTGTTGCACTAAATGGGAGAATTGAGGCACGACAATACCTTTTGGGAGACTTAGTGTAGGGCACCTATAAATTGGGCGAGTGCATCAGTTAGTATGAGGATTGCTGTAAGACAAAACTGAGTGGAGAACTTGTTCAGGACATCAGTAATTGGGGGAAATGGTGCTTAGCAACACTGAATTGGAGAATTGGTGTGGGGTATCAGTAAATTAAAGACCTGGTGCACAGTGGAGCGAAATTAGAGAATTGGTGCAGGACAACAGTAAATGGGAGAATTAGCATAGCGCATACTTAATAGTAGAATCGGGATAAGGCATCATAAATGGAAGAATTAGTATGGGGATATGAGTAAATGGGAGATTTGGTGGAAACAAAAAAGTGGGAAATCTGCTGCACAGTGCCGTTACATGAGAATATTGGTGTGAGTGCCAATATGTTGGAAAATTGGAGCAGACCATGTCTAAATTGGGGAATAGGGGCCAGGGAATCAATGAAAAGATGAAATGTTGCCAGAATTGGGAAATTGGAGATTCAGTTCAGTGCATCACTAAAAGGGAAAAAAATCAGCAAGACATCCGCACGTGGATGATGGGTATCAGGGAACAAATAAATGTAAGGAATTGATGTAGGGCAACAATAATTGGAGAGTTCATGCAGGTGCCATTAAATTCTAAGTGAGTGGATTGGGGCAGGATAACCTCAATGGGTGAGTTGGTGAAATTCCCGAATTAGTGCAGGAATGGTAAATGGGAGAATTGGTGCAGGGAAGCGGAGCACTAATTACAGCCTTAGAGATGTACAGCATGGAAACAGATCCCTGAGTCCAACTTATCCGTGCCTAAATGTAAGAATTCTGGCAGCTCTCCACGAAAGTGGAGAATCTTTGCAAGGAACTACTGAATGGAAAAATTGGGAAACTGCTTCTCGAAATGTGAGTTTGCAACAGGGCATCAGATAATGGGTGAATTAGAGCATTTCAGCACTAAATGGATGAGTTATGCTGTGTTGCACGAAATGGGGGATTTGGGGCAGGACGATACATTTTAGGAGATTGAGAGTTAGAGCACCCCTAAATTGGGAGAGGGCACCAGTCAGTATGAGGATTGGTGGAAGGCAACACTGTGGAGAACTTGTTCAGGGCATCAGTAATTGGGGTAAAGGTTGCTTTATAGAAAATAAAGTGGACATCTTCTGCGTGTATCTATTTAAACAGCTAGCACAGATTCAGTGCCCTGAAATGAGGAGAGGGAAAATCCCCAGGTTATATATATTTAACCAGACAGCAAAGAGTCAGTGCCCTAAACTGAGGAGAGTGTAAATCTCCTGGGTATATATATTTAACCATCCTGACATTGTCAGCTCTCTAAACTGAGGAGAGTGTAAATCTCCTGGCTATGTATATTTAACCAGCCAGCGCAGAATTAGTGCCCTACACTGATTAGAGAGCAAATCGTTTGGTTATATATGTTCAACCAGCCAGCACAGAGTCAGTGCCCGAAACTGAGGAGAGTGTAAATCTCCTGGCTATATTTATTGAAACAGTCAGCACAGACTCAGTGCCCTAAACGGAGAAGAGTGTTAATCTCCTGGTTATATATATTTAACTCGCCCCCACAGATCCAATGCCCTAAACTGAAGAGAGGGAAAGTCCCCAGGTTATATATATTTAACCAGCGAGGACAGAGACAGTGCCCTCAACTAAGCACAGTGTAAATCTCCTGGTTATATATATTAAACCAGCCAGTATAGAGTCGGTGCCCTAAACTGAGGCGAGTGTAAATTTCCTGGATTGATATATTCAACCAGCCAGAACAGACTCAGTGCCCTAAACTGAGAAGAGGGAAAATCTTCTGGTTATATATATTTGACCAGCCAGCACAGAGTCATTGTCTAAACTGAGGAGAGTGTAAATCTCCTGGTTATATATAATTAACCAGCCAGCACAGAGTCAGTGCCCTAAACAGAGGAGAGAGTAAATATCCTGGTTAGAAATATTTAACAAGCCAGTACAGAGTCAGTGCCCTAAACTGAGGAGAGTGAGAATCTCCTGGCTCGGTATATTCAACCAGCCAGCACAGACTCAGTGCCCTAAACTGAGGAGATTGTTAATGTCCTGGTTATATATATTTAACCAGCCAGCACAGATTCACTGCCCTAAACTGAGGAGAGGGAAAATCCCCAGGTTATATATACTTAACCAGCCAGCACGGAGTCAGTGTCCAAAACTGAGGAGAGTGTAAATCTCCTGGCTATATTTATTGAAACAGCCAGCACAGACTCAGTGCCCTAAACGGAGGAGAGTGTTAATCTCCTGGTTATATATATTTAACTCGCCCCCACAGATCCAATGCCCTAAACTGAGGAGAGGGAAAGTCCCCAGGTTATATATATTTAACCAGCCAGGAGAGAGACAGTGCCCTCAACTAAGGACAGTGTAAATCTCCTGTTTATATATATTAAACCAGCCAGTATAGAGTCGGTGCCCTAAACTGAGGCGAGTGTAAATTTCCTAGCTTGATATATTCAACCAGCCAGCACAGACTCAGTGCCCTAAACTGAGAAGTGGGAAAATCTTCTGGTTATATATATTTGACCAGCCAGCACAGAGTCAGTGCCTTAACTGAGGAGAGTGTCAATCTCCTGGTTATGTATTTTAAACCAGCAAGCACAGAGTCAGTGCCCTAAACTGACGAGAGTGTAAATCTCCTGTTTATATATATTTAAGCAGCCAGCACAGAGTCAGTGCCCTAAACTGAGGAGAGTGTAAATCTCCTGGTTATATATATTTAAGAAGCCTGACATCGTCAGTGCACTAAACTGAGAAAAGTGTGGATCTCCTGGTTATATATATTTAAACAGGGAGCGCAATGGCAGTGCGCTATACTGAGGAGAGTGTAAATCTCCTGGTTATATATATTCAACCAGCCAGCACAGAGTCAGTGCCCTAAACTGAGGAGAGAGTAAATCTACTGGTTATATATATTCAACCAGCCAGTACAGTGTCAGTGCCCTAAACTGAGGAGAGAGTAAATCTACTGGTTATGTATATATAAACATTCTGACACAGTCAGCTCCCTAAACTGAGGGGAGTGTAAATCTCCTGGTTATGTATATTTAACTAGCCCGCACAGGGTCAGTGCCCTAAAATGAGGACAGTGTAAATTTCCTGTTTATATATATTCAACCAGCCAGCACAGAGTCAGTGCCCTAAACTGAGGCTGGTTAAATATATATATTCAGGTGATTTATGGTTTCCTCAGTTTTGGGCATTGACTCTGTGTTCGCTGGTTAAATTTATATAACCAGGAGATTAAAACTCTCCTCAGTTTAAGGCAATGACTCTGTGCTGGCTGGCTAAATTTATATAACCAGGGGATTTTCCCTCTCCCCAGTTTAGGGCACTGAATCGGTTCTGGCCGGTTAAATATATATAACCAGGAGATTAAAACTCTCCTCAGTTTCGGGCAATGACTCTGTGCTGGCTGCTTAAATATATATAACCAGGGAATTTACCCTCTCCTCAGTTGTGGGCACTGAATCTGTTCTGGCTGGTTAAATATATATAACCAGGAGTTTTACACTGTCATTAGTTTCGGGCACTGTCTCTGTCCTGGCTGGTTAAATATATATTACCAGGAGATTTACACTCTCCTCCGTATATGGCACTGACTCTCTGTTGTCTGGTTAAATGTATATAACCAGGAGATTTACACTTTCCTCAGTTCAGGGCACTGACTCTGCGCTGGCTGTTTAAATATATATAACCAGGAAATTTACACTCTCTTCAGTTTAGGGCAATGACGATGTCCTGGCTGGTTAAATATATATAACCAGGGGATTTACACTCTCCTCAGTTTAGGGCACTGTTCTGGCTGGTTGAATATATTGAGCCAGGAGATTTACAATCTCCTCAGTTTAGGGCACTGACTCTGTCTTGCCTGGTGACAAATATATAACCAGGAGATTTACACTCTCTTCAGTTTAGGGCACTGACTCTGTGCTGGCTGGTTAAATATATATAACCAGGAGATTTACACTCTCTTCAGTTTAGGGCACTGACTCAGTGCTGGCTGGTTCAATTTTTTTAACCAGGAGATTTACATTTTCCTCAGTTTAGGGCACTGACTCCGTACTGGCTGGGTAATTATATATAACCAGGAGATTTACACTCTCCTCAGTTTAGGGCACTGAATCTGTGCTGGCTGCTTAAATATATATAACCAGGAGATTACCCCTCTCCTCAGTTTAGGGCACTGTCTCTGTGCTGGCTGTTTAAATTTTTAACAGGAGATTTGCGCTCTCCACAGTTTTGGGCACTAACTCTGTGCTGACTGGCTGAATATATGTTTCCAGGAGATTTCCACTCTCCTCAGTTTAGGGCACTGAGTCTATGTTGGATGGTTAAATGTATATAACCAGGAGATTTACACTCTCAACAGTTTAGGGCACTGACTCTGTCTTGGCTTGTTAAATATATATATCCAGGAAATTTAACCTCTCATCAGTTTAGGGCACTGAGTCCGTGCTGGCTGGTTAATTATAGATAACAAGGAGATTTACACTCTCCTCAGTTTTGGGCACTGACTCTGCTCTGGCTGTTTAAATATATATAACCAGGAAATTTACACCCTCCTCAGTTTAAGGCAATGAGTCTGTGCTGGCTGGTTAAATATATATATACTACCAGGAGATTTACACTCTCCTCAATTTAGGGTTCTGACTCTGTGCTAGCTGGTTAAATATATATAACGAGAAGATTTCCCCTCTACCACTTTAGGGCACTGACTCTGTGCTGGCTGTTTAAATATTTTTAACCCGGAGATTTGCACTCTCCACAGATTCGGGCATAACTCTGTGCTGAGTGTCTAAATATATATTACCTGGAGATTTTCCCTCTCCTCAGTTTAGGGCACTGACTCTGTTAAATATATATATAACCAGCAGATTTACACTCTCCTCAGTTTAGGGTAGTGACTCTGCACTGGCTGGTTAAAAATATATAACCAGGAGATTTACACTCTCAACAGTTTAGGGCACTGACTCTGTCTTGGCTGGTTAAATATATATATCCAGGAAATGTAACCTCTCCTCAGTTTAGGGAACTGACCCTGTGCTGGATGGTTAATTATATATAACAAGGAGATTTCGACGCTCCTCAGTTTAGGGCACTGATTCCGTGCTGGCTGTTTAAATATATAGAACCAGGAAATTTACACTCTCCTCAGTTGAGAGCACTGACCCTATGCTGGCTGCTTAAATATAGAAATCCAGGAGATTTCAACTCTCCTCAGTTTAGGACACTGAATCTGTGCTTTCTGGTTGAATATATAGAACCAGTAGATTTACTCTCTCCTCAGTTTAGGGCACTGACACTGTGCTGGCTGGTTGAATATATATAACCAGGAGATTTACACTCTCCTCAGTTTAGCGCACTGACATTGCACTCCATGTTTAAATATATATATATATACAGGAGATCTTCACTTTTCTCAGTTTAGGGCACTGACTATGTCAGGCTGGTTAAATATATCTAACCAGGAGATTTACACTCTCCTCAGTTTAGGGCACTGACTCTGTGCTGGCTGCTTAAATATACATAACCAGGACATTTACCCTCACCTCAGTTTAGGACACTGACTCTGCGCTGGCTGGTTAAATATATATATCCAGGAGATTTACACTCTCGTCAGTTTAGGGCACTGAGTCCGTGCTGGCTGGTTCAATATATTTAATCAGGAGATTTACACTCTGCTCAGTTTAGAGCACTGACTCTGTGCTTGATGGTTGAAAATACATAACCAGGAGATTGACACTCTCCTCAGTTCGGGCACTGACTCGATGCTGGCTGGTTAAGTATATATAACCTGGGGATTTTCCCTCTCCTCAGTTTAGGGCAGTGAATCTGTGCTGGCTGGTTAAATATATATAACCAGGAGATTAACAATCTCCTCAGTTTAGGGCACTGAGTCTGTGCTGGTTGGTTGAATATACCTAGCCAGGAGATTCTCACTCTCCTCAGTTGAGGGCACTGACTCTGTACTGGCTTGCTATATATTTATAACCAGGATATTTACTCTCTCCTCTGTTTAGGGCACTGACTCTGTGCTGGCTGGTTAATTATATATAACCAGGAGATTTACACTCTCCTCAGTTTAGGCAATGACTCTGTGCTGGCTGGTCAAATATATATAACCAGAAGATTTTCCCTCTTCTCAGTTTAGGGCACTGAGCCTGTTCTGGCTGTTTGAATATATCAATCCAGGAAATTTACACTCGCCTCAGTTTAGGGCACCGACTCTATACTGGCTGGCTTAATATATATAACCAGGAGATTTACACTGTCCTTAGTTGAGGGCACTGTCTCTGTCCTCGCTGGCTAAATATATATAACCTGGGGACTTTCCCTCTCTTCAGTTTAGGGCATTGGATCTGTGGGGGCGAGTTAAATATATATAACCAGGAGATTAACACTCTCCTCCGTTTAGGGCACTGAGTCTGTGCTGGCTGTTTCAATAAATATAGCCAGGAGATTTACCCTCTCCTCAGTTTCGGGCACTGACTCTGCACTGGCTGGTTGAACATATATAACCAAACGATTTGCACTCTAATCAGTGTAGGGCACTAATTCTGCGCTGGCTGGTTAAATATATATAACCAGGAGATTTACACTCTCCTCAGTTTAAGGCAATGACACTGTGCTTGATGTTTAAATAAATACGTAACCAGGAGATTTATACTCTCTTCAGTTTAGGGAACTGACTCTTTGCTGCCTGGTTAAATACATATATAAATAGCAGTTGTACACTGTCCTTAGTTTATGGCACTGACTGTGCTGGCTGATTTAATATAAATAACGAGGAGATTTACACTCTCCTCAGTTTAGGGCACTGACTCTGTGCTGGCTGGTTCAATATACATAGCCAGGAGATTTACACTGTCCTCATTTTAGGGCACTGAACCTGCTCTGTGTGTTTAAATATATATAACCAGGAGGTTTACACTCTCCTCAGTTTCGGGCACTGACTCTGTGCTGGCTGGTTAACTATATATAACCAGGGGATTAACCCTCTCCTCAGTTGAGGGCACTGAATCTGTTCTGGCTGGTTAAATACATATAACCAGGGGATTAACCCTCTCCTCAGTTGAGGGCACTGAATCTGTTCTGGCTGGTTAAATATATATAACCAAGAGATATAAACTCTCCTCAGTTTAGGGTAATGACTCTGTGCTGGCCGGTTAAATATATATAACCAAGGGATTTACCCTCTCCTCAGTTAAGGGCACTGAATCTGTTCTGGCTGGTTAAATACATATAACCAGGAGATATACACTCTCCTCAGTTGAGTGCACTGACCCTAAGCTGGCTGCTTATATATATAAATCCAGGAGATTTCACCTCTCTTCAGTTTACGACACTGAATCTGTGCTTTCTGGTTGAATATATAGAACCAGTAGATTTACTCTCTCCTCAGTTCAGGGCACTGACACTGTGCTGGCTGGTTAAATATATATAACCAGTAGATTAACACTCTCCTCAGAATAGCGCACTGACATTGCGCTCCCAGTTTAAATATATATAACCAGGAGATCTTCACTTTTCTCAGTTTCGGGCACTGACTCTGTGCTGGCTGGTTGAACATATATAACCAAACGATTTGCACTCTACTCAGTTTAAGGCAATGACACTGTGCTTGCCGTTTAAATAAATACATAACCAGCAGATTTATACTCTCTTCAGTTTAGGGAACTGACTATGTCAGGATGGTTAAATATATATACCCAGGAGATTTACACTCTCCTCAGTTTAGGGCACTGACTCTGTGCTGGCTGGTTCGTTACATTTCATCAGGAGATTTCCACTCTCCTCAGTTTAGAACACTGACTCTGTGCTGGCTGGTTAAATATATTTAACCTGGGGATTTTCCCTCTGCACAGTTTAGGGCACTGACTCTGTGCTGGATGTTTAAATATTTTTAACCAGGAGATTTACGCTCTCCTCAGTTTAGGGCACTGACTCTGTGCTGGCTGGTTGAATATATATAAAGAGGAAATTTACACTGTCCTCATTTTAGGGCACTGACCCTGTGCTGGATGGTGAAATATACATAACCAGGAGATTTACACTCCCCTCAGTTTAGGAAGCTGACTGTGTCAGAATGTTTATATATACATAACCAGGAGATTTACACTCCCCTCAGTTTCGGGAGCTGACTGTGTCAGGATGGTTAAATATATATACCCAGGAGATTTACACTCTCCTCAGTTTCGGGCACTGACTCTGTGCTGGCTGGTTAAATATATCTAACCTGGCGATTTTCCCTCTCCTCATTTCAGGGCACTGAATCTGTGCTAGCTGGTTAAATATATATAAGCAGAAGATGTCCCCTCTCCACAGTTTAGGGCACTGACACTGTGCTGGATGTTTAAATATTTTTAACCAGGAGATTTACGCTCTCCTCAGTTTTGGGCACTGACTTTGTGCTGGTTGGTTAAATATCTATAACCTGAAGATGTACACTCTCCTCAGTTGAGGGCACTGACCCTATGCTGGCTGCTTAAATATATAAAACCAGGAGATTTCACCTCTCCTCAGTTTAGGACACTGAATCTGTGCTTTCTGGTTGAATATATAGAACCAGTAGATTTACTCTCTCCTCAGTTTAGGGCACTGACACTGTGCTGGCTGGTTGAATATTAATGACCAGGAGATTTACACTCTCCTCAGTTTAGCGCACTGACATTGCACTCCATGTTTAAATATATATAACCAGGAGATCTTCACTTTTCTCAGTTTAGGGCACTGACTATGTCAGGCTTCTTAAATATATATAACCAGGAGATTTACATCTCCTGAGTTTAGGGCACTGACTCTGTGCTGGCTGCTTAAATATATATAACCAGGAGATTTACACTCTCGTCAGTTTAGGGCACTGACTCTGTGCTTGCTGGTTGAAAATACATAACCAGGAGATTGACACTCTCCTGAGTTCGGGCACTGACTCTGTGCTGGCTGGTCAAATATATATAACCAGAAGATTTTCCCACTTCTCAGTTTCGGGCACTGAGTCTGTGCTGGCTGGTTGAATATATCAAGCCAGGAAAGTTACACTCGCCTCAGTTTAGGGCACCGACTCTATACTGGCTGGTTTTATATATATAAACAGGAGATTTACACTGTCCTTAGTTGAGGGCACTGTCTCTGTCCTGGCTGGTTAAATATATATAACCTGGGGACTTTCCCTCTCCTCAGTTTAGGGCATTGGATCTGTGGGGGCGAGTTAAATATATATAACCAGGAGATTAACACTCTCCTCCGTTTAGGGCACTGAGTCTGTGCTGCCTGTTTCAATAAATATAGCCAGGAGATTTACACTCTCCTCAGTTATGGACACTGACTCCATGCTGGCTGGTTAAATGTATATAACCAGGAGACTGACACTCTCCTCAGTTTAGGGCACTGACTCTGTGCTGGCTGGTTGAACATATATAACCAAACGATTTGCACTCTACTCAGTTTAGGGCACTACTTCTGCGCTGGCTGGTTAAATATATATAACCAGGAGATTTACACTCTCCTCAGTTTAAGGCAATGACGCTGTGCTTGCTGTTTAAATAAATACATAACCAGGAGATTTATACTCTCTTCAGTTTAGGGAACTGACTCTTTGCTGGCTGGTTAAATATATATAAATAGCAGATGTACACTGCCCTTAGTTTATGGCACTGACTCTGTGCTGGCTGCTTTAACAGAAATAACGAGGAGATTTACACTCTCCTCAGTTTAGGGCACTGACTCTGTGCTGGCTGGTTGAATATACATAACCAGGAGATTTACACTGTCCTCATTTTAGGGCACTGACACGGTGCTGGCTGGTTGAATATACAGAACCAGGAGATTTACACTCTCCTCAGTTTAGAGAGCTGACTATGTCAGGATGGTTAAATATATATAACCAGGAGATTTACACTCTCCTTAGTTTAGGGCAATGAGTCTGTGCTGGCTGGTTAAATATATATAATCTGGGGATTTTCCCTCTCCTCAGTTCAGGGCACTGAATCTGTGCTGGCTGGTTAAATATATCTAACCTGGGGATTTTGCCTCTCCACAGTTTAGGGCACTGTCTCTGTGCTGGATGTTTAAATATTTTTAACCAGGAGATTTACGCTCTCCTCAGTTTTGGGCACTGACTCTGTGCTGGTTGGTTAAATATATATAACCAGGAAATGAACACTCTCCTCCGTTTAGGGCACTGAGTCTGTGCTGGCTGTTTCAATAAATATAGCCAGGAGATTTACACTCTCCTCAGTTTCGGGCACAGACTCTGCACTGGCTGGGGAAATATTTATAACCCTGAGATTTACACTCTCCTCAGTTTTGGACACTGACTCCGTGCTGGCTGGTTAAATACATATAACCTGGGGATTTTCCCTCTCCTCATTTCAGGGCACTGAATCTGTGCTAGCTGGTTAAATATATATAAGCAGAAGATGTCCCCTCTCCACTGTTTAGGGCACTGACCCTGTGCTGGGTGTTTAATTATTTCTAACCAGGAGATTTACGCTCTCCTCAGTTTTGGGCACTGACTCGGTGCTGGTTGGTTAAATATATTCAACCAGGAGATGCACACTCTCCTCAGTTGAGGGCACTGACCCTATGTTGTCTGCTTAAATATATAAATCCTGGTGATTTCACCTCTCCTCAGTTTAGGAAACTGAATCTGTGCTTTCTGGTTGAATATATAGAACCAGTAGATTTACTCTCTCCTCAGTTTAGGGCACTGACACTGTGCTGGCTGGTTGAATATTAATGACCAGGAGATTTACACTCTCCTCAGTTTAGCGCACTGACATTGCACTCCATGTTTAAATATATATAACCAGGAGATCTTCACTTTTCTCAGTTTAGGACACTGACTATCTCAGGCTGGTTAAATATATATAACCAGGAGATTTACACTCTCCTCAGTTTAGGGCACTGACTCTGTGCTGGCTGCTTAAATATATATAACCAGGACATTTACCCTCACCTCAGTTTAGGACACTGACTCTGCACTGGCTGGTTAAATATATATAACCAGGAGATTTACACTCTCGTCAGTTTAGGGCACTGAGTCCGTGCTGGCTAGTTCAATATATTTAATCAGGAGATTTACACTCTCCTCAGTTTAGAACACTGACTCTGTGCTTGCTGGTTGAAAATACACAACCAGGAGATTGACACTCTCCTCAGTTCGGGCACTGACTCTATGCTGGCTGGTTAAGTATATATAACCTGGGGATTTTCCCTCTCCTCAGTTTAGGGCAGTGAATCTGTGCTGGCTGTTTAAATATATATATAACCAGGAGATTAACACTCTCCTCAGTTTAGGGCACTGAGTCTGTGATGGCTGGTTGAATATACCTAGCCACGAGATTTACACTCTCCTCAGTTTAGGGCACTGACTCTGTACTGGCTTGTTAAATATTTATAACCAGGATATTTACACTCTCCTCAGTTTAGGGCACTGACTCTGTGCTGGCTGGTTGAACATATATAACCAAACGATTTGCACTCTACTCAGTTGAGAGAGCTGACTATGTCAGGATGGTTAAATATATATAACCAGGAGATTTACACTCTCCTCAGTTTAGGGCACTGACTCGTTGCTGGCTGGTTGAACATATATAACCAAAAGATTTGCACTCTACTCAGTTTAGTGCACTAATTCTTAGCTGGCTGGTAAAATATGTATAACCACGAGATTTACACTCTCCTCAGTTTAGAGAGCTGACTATGTCAGGATGGTTAAATATATATATAACCAGGATATTTACACCCTCCTCAGTTTATGGCACTGACTCTGTGCTGGATGTTTAAATATTTTTAACCAGGAGATTTACGCTCTCCTCAGTTTTGGGCACTGGCTCTGTGCTGGCTGGTTTAATACAGATAACCAGGAGATTTACACTCTCTTCAGTTGAGGGCACTGACGCTATGCTGGCTGCTTAAATATATAAATCCAGGAGATTTACCCTCTCCTTAGTTTAGGACACTGAATCTGTGCTTTCTTGTTGAATATATAGAACCAGTAGATTTACTCTCTCCTCAGTTTAGGGCGCTGACACTGTACTGGCTGGTTGAATATATATAACCAGGAGGATTACACTCTCCTCAGTTTCGCGCACTGACATTGCGCTCCCTGTTTAAATATATATAACCAGGAGATCCTCACTTTTCTCAGTTTAGGGCACTGACTCTGTCAGGCTCGTTAAATATATATAACCCGGAGATTTACACTCTCCTCAGTTTAAGGCAATGACACTGTGCTTGCTGTTTAAATAAATACATAACCAGGAGATTTATACTCTCTTCAGTTTAGGGAACTTACTCTTTGCTGGCTGGGTAAATATATATAAATAGCTGATGTACACTGTCCTTAGTTTATGGCACTGACTCTGTGCTGGCTGCTTTAATATAAATAACGAGGAGATTTACACTCTCCTCAGTTTAGGGCACTGACTCTGTGCTGGCTGGTTGAATATACATAACCAGGAGATTTACACACTCCTCAGTTTAGTGCACTGAATCGGTGCTGGCTGCTTAAATATATATAACCAGGACATTTACCCTCACCTCAGTTTAGGACACTGACTCTGCGCTGGCTGGTTAAATATATATAACCAGGAGATTTACACTCTCGTTAGTTTAGGGCACTGAGTCCGTGCTGGCTGGTTAAATATATTTAATCAGGAGATTTACACTCTCCTCAGTTTCGAGCACTGACTCTGTGCTTGCTGGTTGAAAATACATAACCAGGATATTTACACTCTCCTCTGTTTCGGGCACTGAGTCTGTTCTGGCTGGTTGAATATATCTAGTTAGGAGATTTACCCTCTCCTCAGTTTTCGGCACTGACTATGTGCAGGCTGGTTAAATATTTATAGCCAGCAGATTTAAACTCTCCTCAGTTTTGGACACTTACTTGTGCTGGTTGGTTAAATATATATATAACCAGGAGATTTAACCTTGCATCAGTTTAGGGCACCGACTCAGTGCTGGCTGGTTGAATTTATAAAACCAGTCGATTTATACTCTCCTCAGTTTAGGGCACTGAATCCGTGCTTGCTGGTTAAATCTATATAACCAGGAGATTTACACTCTCCTCAATTTAGGGCACTGACCCTGCTCTGTCTGTTTAAATATATATAACCAGGAGGTTTACACTCTCCTCAGTTTAGGGCACTGTCGCTGTGCTGGCTGTTTAAATATATATAACCAGGAGATTTATCCTCTCCTCAGTTTAGGGCACTGGCTCTGTGCTGGCTGGTTTAATATAGATAACCAGGAGATTTACACTCTCCTCAGTTTTGGGCACCGACTCGATACTGGCTCTTTAAATATATATAAATAGTAAATGTACACTTTCCTTAGTTTTGGGCACTGTTTCTGTCCTGGCTGGTGAAAAATATATAACCAGGAGATTTACCCTCTCCTCAGTTTAGGGACATGATCTGTGCTGGCTGTTTATATATATACAACATGGAGATTTACACTCTCCTCAGTTTAGGGCACTGAGTCTGTTCTGCCTGGTTGAATATATGTAGCCTGGAGATTTCCACTCTCCTCAGTTTCGGGCACTGACTCCGTGTTGGCTGGTTAAATATATATAACCAGGGGATTTTCCCTCTCCCCAGTTTAGGGCACTGAATCTGTGCTGGCTGTTTGAATATATCAAGCCAGGAGATTTACACTCTCCTCAGTTTAGGGCACCGACCCTATACTGGCTCGTTAAATATATATAAATAAGAGATTTACACTGTCCTTAGTTTTGGGCACTGTCTCTGTCCTGGCTGGTTAATTATATATAACCAGGAGATTTACCCTCTTCTCAGTTTAGGAACATGATCTGTGCTGGCTGTTCAAATTTATATAACCAGGAGATTTACACTCTCCTCTGTTTTGGGCACTGACTCTATGCTGACTGGTTAAACATATATATAACCAGGCGATTTGCAATCTCCTCAGTTTAGGGCACTCACTCTGTGCTGGCTGGTTCAATATATATATTCAGGTGATTTACGCTCTCCTCAGTTTTGGGTATTGACTCTGTGTTCGCTGGTTAAAAATATATAAAACCAGGAGTTTACACTCTCCTCAGTTTAAGGCAATGACTCTGTGCTGGCTGGCTAAATTTATATAACCAGGAGATTTACACTCTTCTCAGTTTAGGTCACTGACTCTGTGCTGGCTGGATAAATATATATAACCAGGAGATTTACACTCTCGTCAGTTTCGGGCACTGACACTGTGTTGGCTGCTTCAATATATATAACCAGGAGATTTACGCTCTCCTCGGTTTCGGGCACTGACTCTGTGCTGGCTGTTTAACTATTTTTAACCAGGAGATTTATGCTCTCCTCAGTTTAGGACTCTGACTCTGTGCTGGCTGGATAAATATATATAACCAGGAGATTTACACTGTCCTCAGTTTCGGGCACTGACTCTGTGCTGGCTGGTTAAATATATATAACCAGCAGATTTACACTCTCGTCAGTTTCGGGCACTGACTCTGTGCTGGCTGGTTAAATATATATAACCAAGAGATTTACACTGTCCCAGAATATAACCGGATCTGTCAGATTCTTCCTTGCTTTTCCTGGCGATGGTTCCTGTGAACTGCAGTGTGGAACCGGGCAGCATTGCTCGGCATCTCGGAAGCTTTCCCCTCTGCTGCTTCCCATTTCTTATTGAAATATTGGTTGCACCACAAGGATGGGTTTGTTTTGTTAGAAAAGTTAGAGACTGATACCGTCAGGAACCTGAAATAATTACAGAAGCCGCTGGAAACACTGAACAGTCCCAACAGCTTCTGTAGTGGTGGGGAGGGAGGATTCATGTGTCAAATCTCTGCAAGGATAAAATAAACTCCAGCCACAAAACAGTCAGAGTTCCTAAGTTTTACAAACATCCGCATAACATTTTTCTGAGCCATCAATTCTCCTTAAACTCTCTCAATGCTGAATAGCATCTTTCTGACTCTCACTTTGAGAGATGTCCCTCAGTGAGCTCCTCCACCATTCTTTCCATTTCACTGGGGACCCACTGTCCGCAGTCTCCAATCAAATGATCTGAACTCAGACACACAGAGATCTTAAAGAGTGACACAATGCAGATAGGAAGTTGATTTCATTTCTGTTTCTGTGTCCAATCTTCACTCAGTGAAACAGAGTCAGGTATTCAAGGCTCAAACATGAGCTGGATTCTGCTTCTGGTGATTGTCTTCATTCAGTGAGAAGGAGGGCCGTGGGCCGGAAGGAGCTCATCATTGTGCTTCGGGTTGTTTGCTCAGTCTGCAGCATTGCGGGCCGTGGGAGCAGGGCAGTGGGAAAGGTACCTTGTGTGGACTGCAATAGGATTTTCAACACATTGTTCCAGACCAGTTACAGAGCTCCAGGAATTCTGAATGAGGATCGGAAAAATGCATTGATTGAAGGAGGAGGAGCAGGAAAACAGGATAAAGCTGCTGAAATCAGCAGGATTTCTCGGTCTAACTCTGTGCCATTCTTTATTTTCTGCTTCATAAATCTAAAATCCGGAGCTCAATCCACTCAGAGCAATATAAGCTCAGAAACAAATCATTCGGTCCAACACATCCATGCTGAACTGATATCCGATGTCAATCTCATCCTATTTGTCAGAATTTGGCCCAAGTTCCTCTGAACCCTTTTTAATTCCTACACCCACCCAGATACCTTTTAAATGTTGTAATTGTACCAGCCTCCACTACTTCCTCTGGCAGCTCATGCACACAGTGCCCTCTGCTTGAAAAATGTTCCCCTTAGGTCCCTTTTATGTTTCCCCTCTCAACTTTAACATATGCCATCTGCTTCTGGACTCCCCCACTACAGGGAAATCACCTTGCCTTTTTACCCTATTGAGGGTCCTTCATGATTTTTTGAACCTCTATAAGGTTAGCCCTCAGCTACTGACGCTCCAGGGATAATAGCCCCAACCTCTACAGTCTTACCCTCCAGCACAAACCCTCCAACCTTGACAACATCCATGTAAATCTTTTCTGCACCCTTTAAAGTTTCACAACACCCTTCTTATAGGAGGGAGTCCAGAATTGCACTATATACCAAAAGTGGCTGAACCAATACTGCAACATGACCTCCCAACTCCTTTACACAATTAACTGAGCAATAAAGACAAAAATGACAAACGCTTTCTTCACTATCCTATCGAAATGTTAGTCCACCTTCAACGATCTATGAAGCTATACTCCAGGTCTATTTGTTTAGCAATACCTCTAGTACCTTGTCATTCAGTGTATAAATCCTGCTCTCTTTTGCCTTTCCAAAATGCAGCACCTCACATTTATCTAAATTAATCTCCATCTGCCACTCCTCAGCCCATTGGTCATTCTGATCAAGATCCCGTTGTCCTCTGAGGTAACCATCTTCACTGTCCTCGACACCTCCAATTTTACTGTCATTTGCAAACTTACTATCCATTCGTCCGATGGTCACATCCATATCTTTTATATAAATGACAAAACAACAGTGGACCCAGCACCGGTCCTTGGGGCACACCGCTGGTCACAGGCCTTCAGTCTGAAAAGCAGCCCTCCCCCACCACCCTCTGTCTTCTACCTTCGAGCCAGTTCTCTCCCCAAAGAGTAATTCTACTGCCCCAAAATAAAAGTTTGAATTATGACACCAGTTTCAAAAGTACAACAAGAACCTATTCCTGATTGGGGAATCGGGGCCAGGGAGTCAATAAAAAGATATGTTGCAAGGTTCGTTAAGTTGGAGATTCAGTTCAGTGCATCACTAAATGAAAACAATTCAGCAGGGCACTCGTACGTGGAAGAAGTGATTCAGGGAACAATTAAATGGAAAGAATGGAGGCAGGGCAACAGGAATTGGAGATTTTATGCAGCGGCCTTTATATTTGGCAGGTTAATACTCAATGGGAGAGTTGGTGCAGTTTCAGGGTTTGTGCAGGATTGGTAAATGGGATAAACGGTGCAGAGCAGCGGAGCCATAAACAGTCGTACAATCATAGAGATGTACAACATGGAAACAGACACTTCAGTCCAACTTGTCTGTGGGTCAATTTTAGAATACTGGCAGCGCTCCACGAGATTGGAGAATCATTCCAAGGAACTACTAAATGGAAGGATTGGGCAAGGGCTTATCGAAATAAGAGAATTTGGAATGGGGCATCTGATATTGTCAAATTAGTGCAGTTAGAACCGAATGGGAGAGTTTCAGTTTAGCAGTAAATGGGAGAATTGGGACATTACAATACTTGATGCGGGAATGAGAGGAGGGCACCCCTAAATTGGGCGAGAGCATCAGTCAGTATGAGGATTGGTGTAAGGCAAAACTGAACGGAGAACTTGTTCAGGACATCAGTAATTGGGGGAAATGGTGCGAGGAAACAAAGAATTGAAGAATTGATGCGGGACATCAGTAAATGAGAGACCTGGTGCAAAGTGGAGCTAAATTAGAGAATTGGTGCATGGCGGCAGTAAATGGGAGAATTAGAGTCGCGCACCCTTAAATGGTAGAATCGGGCTCAGGCATCAGTAAATGGAAGGATTACTACAGGATATGAGTAAATTGGAGATTTGGTGGAAACAATAAATGGGAGATTGGTGCACAGTGCCGTTGCATGAGAAAATTGATTGGAGTGCCAATTTTTTGGAAAAATGGAGCAAAGCATGTCTAAATTGGGGAATAGGGGCCAGGGAATCAATAAAAAGAAGAAATGTTGCAAGCATTGGTAAACTGAAGATTTAGTTCAGTGCATCACTAAATGAAAAAAATACAGCAAGACATCCTTTCGTGGATGATGTGTATCAGAGAACAACTAAATGGAAGGAATTGATGCAGGCAACATTAATTGGAGAATTCATGCAGGTGCCATTAAATTCGAAGTGGGAGGACTGGCAGAGGATAACCTCAATGGGTGAGTTGGTGAAATTCCTGAATTAGTGCAGGATTGGAAAATGGGAGAATTGGTGCAGGGAAGCGGAGCACTAATTACAGCCTTAGATATGTATAGCACGGAAACAGACCCTTCAGTCCAACATTTCCACGCCCAAATTTAAGAATTCTGGCAGGTCTCCACGAAATTGGAGAATCATTGCAAGAAACTACTAAATGGAAAAGTTGGGAAAGAGCTTATCGAAATGTGAGAATTTGCAACAGGGCATCAGATAATGGGTGAATTAGTGCATTTCAGCACGAAATGGGTGCGTTATGTTGCACTAAATGGCAGAATTGGGACAGGGAGATTTAGAGTAGCGCACCCCTAAATTGGGCGAAAGCATCAGTCAGTATGGGGATTGGGGTAAAGCAAAACTGGATGGAGAATTTGTTCAGGACATCAGTAATTGGGGGAAATGATGCTAAGCAAAACTGAATTGGAGAATTGGTGTGGGGTATCAGTAAAAGAAGGACCTGGTGCATGGTGCTGATAACTTCGAGAATGGAGCAAATGGGAGAACACGGGCAGTGAATCAGGAAGTAGGACAAATGTTGCAAAGGGTTAGTGGTCGAGATTCAATACAGTGCACCACAAAATGGGGGAGTTGGTGCAGTTCACCACGAAAGGGGGGATATTTGCAGTTTGGGGAATTTGGAGATATGATGCAGGGATTGCCAAGATTAGAGAATTCTGTCAGCGGTCTACTAAATGGGAGAATTGTTGCAAGGAAATACTGAATGGAAGACCTGGTGCACAGTGGAGCTCAATTACAGAATGGGTGTATGGCAACAGGAAATGGGAGAATTAGGGTAGCGCACCCTTAAATGGTAAAATCGGGGTCGGGCATCAGTAAGGTGACGAGGTAGTACAGGAGTATGAGTCAATTCGAGATTTGGTGGGTTTCAAAAAATGGGAGATT
Organism: Chiloscyllium punctatum; assembly: GCF_047496795.1. Classification (NCBI taxonomy): domain Eukaryota; kingdom Metazoa; phylum Chordata; class Chondrichthyes; order Orectolobiformes; family Hemiscylliidae; genus Chiloscyllium; species Chiloscyllium punctatum. Next base: position 103,266 of record NW_027310053.1, read on the forward strand.
CGGTGCACAGTGCCATTACATTGGAAAATTGGTGGGAGTGTCTATACATGAGAAAATTGGAGCAGAGCATGTCTAATTTGGGATATAGGGGCCAGGGAATCAATAAAAATAAATGTTGGAAGCATCGGAAAATTGGAGAGTCAGTTCAGTGCACCACTAAATGAACAAATATAATCAGCAGGGAATCCGTACGGTGAAAATGTGTATCAGGGAACAACTGAATGGAAGGAATTGATGCAGATCAACAATAATTGGAGAAATCATGCAGGTGACGTTAAATTCTAAGTGGGAGGATTGGGGCAGGATAACCTCAATGGGTGAGTTGGTGAAATTCCCGAATTAGTGCAGGATTGGTAAATGGGAGAATTGGTGCAGGGAAGCAGAGCACTAATTACAGCCTTAGAGATGTACAGCACGGAAACAGATCCCTCAGTCCAACCTGTTCACGCCCAAATTTAAGAATTCTGTAAGCTCTACACTAAATTGGAGAATCATTGCAATAAAATACAAAATGTATAAATTTCGCAAGGGCTTATCGAAATGAGGGAATTTTCAACATGATATCAAGTAATGGGTGAATTAGTGCAGTTCAGTGCGAAATGGGTGAGTTAAGCTGTGTTGCAACTGCATGGGAGAATTGGGGCAGGACAATACCTTTTGGAAGATTTAGAGTAGCGCACCCCAAAATTGGGCGAGGGCAACAGTCAGTATAGGAAGGGTTTAAGGCAACACTGAGTGGAGAACTTGTTCAGGACATCAGTAATTGGGGGAAATGGTGCTAAGCAACACTGAATTGGAGAATTGGTGCGGGGTATCAGTACATTAAAGACCTGGTGGAGGGTGCCAATAACTGAGAATTGGAGCAACTGGGAGACCCTGGGCAGTGAATCAGTAACTAGGACAAATGTTGCAAACGATGAGTGGTCCAGATTCAATGCAGTGCACCACGAATTGGGGGAGTTGATGCAGTTCACCAATAAAGGGAAGATATGTGAAGGTTCGGTAAATTGAAGATTTGATGCAGGGATCTCCAAGATGAGAGAATTCTGGCAGCAGACTACTAAATGGGAGATTTGTTGCAGGGAAATACTGAATGGAAGACCTGGTGCTAAGTGGAGTTGAATTAGAGAATGGGGGCATGGCACCAGGAAATGATAGAATTAGAGTAGCACACACTGAAATGGGAGAATTGGGGTCGGACATCAGTGAATGAAGGAATAAATACAGGTTTAAGAGTAAAAGGGAGATTTGATGGAAACACGAAATGGGAGAATCAGTGCAGAGTGCCATTCCATCAGAACATTGGTCAGAATGCCAACATATTTTCTATAATACAGGAGGAAGCAGTAACGCTGCTCCAGCTCCTTTATTTTCTATAATACAAGAGGAAGCAGTGACGCTGCTCCAGCTCCTTTATTTTCTATAATACAGGAGGAAGCAGTAACGCTGATCCAGCTCCTTTATTTTCTATAATACAAGAGGAAGCAGTGACGCTGCTCCAGCTCCTTTATTTTCTATAATACAGGAGGAAGCAGTGACACTGCTCCAGCTCCTTTATTTTCTATAATGCAGGAGGAAGCAGGGATCTGCTCCAGCTCCTGTATTTTCTATAATACAAGAGGAAGCAGTGACGCTGATCCAGCTCCTGTATTTTCTCTAATACAGGAGGAAACAGTGACGCTGCTCCAGCTCCTTTATTTTCTATAATACAGGCGGAAGCAGTGACGCTGTTCCAGCTACTTTATTTTCTGTAATACAGGAGGAAGCAGTGACGCTGTTCCAGCTCCTTTATTTTCTATAGACAAGAGGAAGCAGTGACGCTGCTCCAGCTCCTTTATTTTCTATAATACAGGAGGAAGCAGTGACGCTGCTCCATCTCCTTTATTTTCTATAATTCAGGAGGAAGCAGTGACGCTGCTCCAGCTCCTTTATTTTCTATAATACAGGAGGAAGCAGTGACGCTGCTCCGGCTCCTTTATTTTCTATAATACAGGAGGAAGCAGTGACGCTGCTACAGCTCCTTTATTTTCTATAATACAGGAGGAAGCAGTGACGCTGCTCCATCTCCTTTATTTTCTATAATTCAGGAGGAAGCAGTGACGCTGCTCCAGCTCCTTTATTTTCTATAATACAGGAGGAAGCAGTGACGCTGCTCCGGCTCCTTTATTTTCTATAATACAGGAGGAAGCAGTGACGCTGCTACAGCTCCTTTATTTTCTATAATTCAGGAGGAAGCAGTGACGCTGCTCCAGCTCCTTTATTTTCTATAATACAGGAGGAAGCAGTGACTCTGCTTCAGCTCCTTTAATTTCTATAATACGGGACGAAGCAGTGACGCTGCTCCGGCTCCTTTATTTTCTATAATACAGGAGGAAGCAGGGATCTGCTCCAGCTCCTGTATTTTCTATAATACAGGAGGAAGCAGTGACGCTGCTCCAGCTCCTTTATTTTCTATAATACAGGAGGAAACAGTGACGCTGCTCCAGCTCCTTTATTTTCTATAAAACAAGAGGAAGCAGTGACGCTGCTCAAGCTCCTTTATTATCTATAATACATGAGGAAGCAGTGACGCTGCTCCAGCTCCTTTATTTTCTATAATACAGGAGGAAGCAGAGACGCTGCTCCAGCTCCTTTATTTTCTATAATACAGGAGGAAGCAGTGACGCTGCTCCAGCTCCTTTATTTTCTATAATACAGGAGGAAACAGAGACGCTGCTCCAGCTCCTTTATTTTCTATAATACAGGAGGAAGCAGTGACGCTGCTCCAGCTCCTTTATTTTCTACAAAACAAGAGGAAGCAGTGACGCTGCTCCAGCTCCTTTATTATCTATAATACAGGAGGAAGCAGAGACGCTGCTCCAGCTCCTTTATTGTCTATAAAACAGGAGGAAGCAGAGACGTTGCTCCAACTCCTTTATTTTCTATAATACAGGAAGAAGCAGTGACGCTGCTCCAGCTCCTTTATTTTCTATAATACAGGAGGAAGCAGTGACACTGCTCCAGCTCCTTTAATTTCTAAAATACCGGAGGAAGCAGTGACGCTGCTCCAGCTCCTTTATTTTCTGTAATACAGGAGGAAGCAGTGACGCTGCTCCAGCTCCTTTATTTTCTGTAATACGGGAGGAAGCAGTGACCCTGCTCCAGCTCCTTTAATTTCTAAAATACCGGAGGAAGCAGTGACGCTGCTCCAGCTCCTTTATTTTCTGTAATACAGGAGGAAGCAGTGACGCTGCTCCAGCTCCTTTATTTTCTGTAATACAGGAGGAAGCAGTGACGCTGCTCCAGCTCCTTTATTTTCTATAATACAGGAGGAAGCAGTGACGCTGCACCGGCTCCTTTATTTTCTATAATACAGGAGGAAGCAGAGACGCTGCACCGTCTCCTTTATTTTCTATAATACAGGAGGAAGCAGAGACGCTGCTCCAGCTCCTTTATTTTCTATAATACAGGAGGAAGCAGTGACGCTGCTCCAGCTCCTTTATTTTCTATAATACAGGAGGAAGCAGTGACGCTGCTCCAGCTCCTTTATTTTCTGTAATACAGGAGGAAGCAGTGACTCTGCTTCAGCTCCTTTATTTTCTATAATACAGGAGGAAGCAGTGACGCTGCTCCAGCTCCTTTATTTTCTATAATACAGGAGGAAGCAGTGACGCTGCTCCAGCTCCTTTATTTTCTGTAATACAGGAGGAAGCAGTGACGCTGCTCCAGCTCCTTTATTTTCTATAATACAAGGGGAAGCAGTGACGCTGCTCCGGCTCCTTTATTTTCTATAATACAGGGGGAAGCAGTGACGCTGCTCCAGCTCCTGTATTTTCTATAATACAGGAGGAAGCAGAGACGCTGCTCCAGCTCCTTTATTTTCTATAATACAGGAGGAAGCAGTGACGCTGCTCCAGCTCCTTTATTTTCTGTAATACAGGAGGAAGCAGTGACTCTGCTTCAGCTCCTTTATTTTCTATAATACAGGACGAAGCAGTGACGCTGCTCCGGCTCCTTTATTTTCTATAATACAGGGGGAAGCAGTGACGCTGCTCCAGCTCCTGTATTTTCTATAATACAGGAGGAAGCAGAGACGCTGCTCCAGCTCCTTTATTTTCTATAATACAGGAGGAAGCAGTGACGCTGCTCCAGCTCCTGTATTTTCTATAATACCGGAGGAAGCAGTGACGATGCTCCAGCTCCTATATTTTCTATAATACAGGAGGAAGCAGTGACGCTGCTCCAGCTCCGTTATTTTCTACAACACAAGGGAAGCAGAGACGTTGCTCCAACTCCTTTATTTTCTATAATACAGGAAGAAGCAGTGACGCTGCTCCAGCTCCTTTATTTTCTATAACACAGAAGGTAGCAGTGACCCTGCTCCAGTTCCTTTATTTTCTATAATACAGGAGGAAGCAGTGACTATGCTCCAGCTCCTTTATTTTCTATAATACAAGATGAAGCGGTGACTCTGCTCCAGCTCCTTTATTTTCTATAATACAGGAGGAAGCAGTGGCGCTTCTCCAGCTCCTTCATTTTCTAGAATACAGGAGAAAGCAGTGACGCTTCTCCGGCTCCTTTATTTTCTATAATACAGGAGGAAGCGGTGACGCTGCTCCAGCTCCTTTATTTTCTATAATACAGGAGGAAGCAGTGACGCTGCTCCAGCTCCTTTATTTTCTATAATACAGGAGGAAGCAGTGACGCTGCTCCAGCTCCTTTATTGTCTTTCATACAGGAGGAAGCAGAGACGCTACTCCAGCTCCTTTATTTTCCATAATACAGGAGGAAGCAGTGACGCTGCTCCGGCTCCTTTATTTTCTATAATACAGGAGGAAGCAGTGACGCTACTCCAGCTCAGTTATTTTCTTTCATACAAGGGGAAGCAGAGACGTTGCTCCAACTCCTTTATTTTCTATAATAAAGGAAGAAGCAGTGACGCTGCTCCAGCTCCTTTATTTTCCATAATAAAGGAGGAAGCAGTGACGCTGCTCCAGCTCCTTTATTTTCTATAATACAGGAGGAAGCAGTGACGCTGCTCCAGCTCCTTTAATTTCTATAATACAGGAGGAAGCAGTGACGCTGCTCCAGCTCCTTTATTTTCTATAATACAGGAGGAAGCAGAGACACTGCTCCATCTCCTTTATCTTCTATAATACAGGAGGAAGCAGTGACGCTGCTCCAGCTCCTTTATTGTCTATAAATCAGGAGGGAGCAGTGACTCCGCTCCAGTTAATTTATTTTCTATAATACTGGAGGAAGCAGTGACGATGCTCCAGCTCCTTTATTTTCTATAATACAGGAGGAAGCAGCGACGCTGCTCCAGCTCCTTTATTTTCTATAACACAGGAGGAAGCAGTGACTCTGCGCCAGCTCCTTTATTTTCTATAATACAGGAGGAAGCAGTGACGCTGCTCCAGCTCCTTTATTTTCTGTAATACAGGAGGAAGCAGTGACTCTGCTTCAGCTCCTTTATTTTCTATAATACAGGAGGAAGCAGAGACGCTGCTCCAGCTCCTTTATTTTCTATAATACAGGAGGAAGCAGTGACGCTGCTCCAGCTCCTTTATTTTCTGTAATACAGGAGGAAGCAGTGACTCTGCTTCAGCTCCTTTATTGTCTATAATACAGGAGGAAGCAGTGACGCTGCTCCAGCTCCTTTATTTTCTGTAATACAGAAGGAAGCAGTGACTCTGCTTCAGCTCCTTTATTTTCTATAATACAGGAGGAAGCAGAGACGCTGCTCCAGCTCCTTTATTTTCTATAATACAGGAGGAAGCAGTGACGCTGCTCCAGCTCCTTTATTTTCTATAATACAGGAGGAAGGAGAGACGCTGCTCCAGCTCCTTTACTTTCTATAATACAGGAGGAAGCAGTGACTCTGCTCCAGCTCCTTTATTTTCTATAAATCAGGAGGAAGCAGTGACTCCGCTCCAGTTAATTTATTTTCTATAATACATGAGGAAGCAGTGACGCTGCTCCAGCTCTTTTATTTTCTATAATACAGAGAGAAGCAGTGACGCTGCTCCAGCTCCTTTATTTTCCATAATACAGGAGGAAGCAGTGATGCTGCTCCGGCTCCGTTATTTTCGATAATACAGGAGGAAGCAGTGACGCTGCTCCAGCTCCTTTATTTTCTATAATACAGGAGGAAGCAGTGACGCTACTCCAGCTCAGTTATTTTCTTTCATACAAGTGGAAGCAGAGACGTTGCTCCAACTCCTTTATTTTCTATAATACAGGAAGAAGCAGTGACGCTGCTCCAGCTCCTTTGTTTTCTATAATACAGAAGGTAGCAGTGACGATGCTCCAGCTCCTTTATTTTCTATAATACAGGAGGAAGCAGTGACGCTGCTCCAGCTCCTTTATTTTCTGTAATACAGGAGGAAGCAGTGACTCTGCTTCAGCTCCTTTATTTTGTATAATACAGAAGGAAGCAGTGACGCTGCTCCAGCTCCTTTATTTTCTATAATACAGGAGGAAGCAGAGACGCTGCTCCAGCTCCTTTATTTTCTATAATACAGGAGGAAGCAGTGACGCTGCTCCAGCTCCTTTATTTTCTATAATACAGGAGGAAGCAGTGACGCTGCTCCAGCTCCTTTATTGTCTATAATACAGGAGGAAGGAGAGACGCTGCTCCAGCTCCTTTACTTTCTATAATACAGGAGGAAGCAGTGACGCTGCTCCAGCTCCTTTCTTTTCTATAATACAGGAGGAAGCAGTGACGCTGCTCCAGCTCCTTTATTTTCTATAAATCAGGAGGAAGCAGTGACTCCGATCCAGTTAATTTATTTTCTATAATACAGGAGGAAGCAGAGACGCTGCTCCAGCTCCTATATTTTCTATAATACAGGAGGAAGCAGTGACGCTGCTCCAGCTCCTTTATTTTTATAATACAGGAGGAAGCAGTGACGCTGCTCCAGCTCCTTTATTTTCTATAATACAGGAGGAAGCAGTGACGCTGCTCCAGCTCTTTTATTTTCTATAATACAGAGAGAAGCAGTGACGCTGCTCCAGCTCCTTTATTTTCCATAATACAGGAGGAAGCAGTGACGCTGCTCCGACTCCTTTATTTTCGGTAATACAGGAGGAAGCAGTGACGCTGCTCCAGCTCCTTTATTTTCTATAATACAGGAGGAAGCAGTGACGCTACTACAGCTCAGTTATTTTCTTTCATACAAGTGGAAGCAGAGACGTTGCTCCAACTCCTTTATTTTCTATAATACAGGAAGAAGCAGTGACGCTGCTCCAGCTCCTTTGTTTTCTATAATACAGGAGGAAGCAGTGACGCTGCTCCAGCTCCTTTATTTTCTATAATACAGAAGGTAGCAGTGACGATGCTCCAGCTCCTAAATTTTCTATAATACAGGAGGAAGCAGTGACGCTGCTCCAGCTCCGTTATTTTCTATAACACAAGGGAAGCAGAGACGTTGCTCCAACTCCTTTATTTTCTATAATACAGGAGGAAGCAGAGACGCTGTTCCAGCTCCTTTATTTTCTATAACACAGAAGGTAGCAGTGACCCTGCTCCAGTTCCTTTATTTTCTATAATACAGGAGGAAGCAGTGACTATGCTCCAGCTCCTTTATTTTCTATAATACAGGAGGAAGCAGTGACGCTGCTCCAGCTCCTTTATTGTCTATAATACAGGAGTAAGCTGAGACGCTGCTCCAGCTCCTTTATTTTCTATAATACAGGAGGAAGCAGAGACGCTGCTCCAGCTCCTTTATTTTCGATAATGCAGCAGGAAGCAGTGACGCTGCTCCAGCTCCTTTATTTTCTATAATACAGGAGGAAGCAGTGACGCTGCTCCAGCTCCTTTATTTTCTGTAATACAGGAGGAAGCAGTGACTCTGCTTCAGCTCCTTTAATTTCTATAATACAGGACTTAGCAGTGACGCTGCTCCGGCTCCTTTATTTTCTATAATACAGGAGGAAGCAGAGACGCTGCTCCAGTTCCTTTATTTTCTATAATACAGGAGGAAGCAGTGACGCTGCTCCAGCTCCTTTATTTTCTATAATACAGCAGGAAGCAGCGACTCTGCTCCAGCTCCTATATTTTCTATAATACAGGAGGAAGCAGCGACACTGCTCCAGCTCCTTTATTTTCTATAATACAGGAGGAAGCAGTGACGCTGCTCCAGCTCCTTTATTTTCTATAATACAGGAGGAAGCAGTGACGCTGCTCCAGCTCCTTAATTTTCTATAATACAGGAGGAAGCAGTGACGCTGCTGCAGCTCCTTTATTTTCTATAATACAGGAGGAAGCAGTGACGATGCTCCAGCTCCTATATTTTCTATAATACTGGAGGAAGCAGTGACGCTGCTCCAGCTCCGTTATTTTCTATAACACAAGGGAAGCAGAGACGTTGCTCCAACTCCTTTATTTTCTATAATACAGGAAGAAGCAGTGACGCTGCTCCAGCTCCTTTATTTTCTATAACACAGAAGGTAGCAGTGACCCTGCTCCAGTTCCTTTATTTTCTATAATACCGGAGGAAGCAGTGACGCTGCTCCAGCTTCTTTATTTTCTATAATACAAGAGGAAGCGGTGACTCTGCTCCAGCTCCTTTATTTTCTATAATACAGGAGGAAGCAGTGACGCTGCTCCAGCTCCTTCATTTTCTAGAATACAGGAGGAAGCAGTGACGCTTCTCCGGCTCCTTTATTTTCTGTAATACAGGAGGAAGCGGTGACGCTGCTCCAGCTCCTTTATTTTCTATAATACAGGAGGAAGCAGTGACGCTGCTCCAGCTCCTTCATTTTCTAGAATACAGGAGGAAGCAGTGACGCTTCTCCGGCTCCTTTATTTTCTATAATACAGGAGGAAGCAGTGACGCTGCTCCAGCTCCTTTATTTTCTATAATACAGGAGGAAGCAGTGACGCTGCTCCAGCTCCTTTAATTTCTATAATACAGGAAGAAGCAGTTACGCTGCTCCGGCTCCTTTATTTTCTATAATACAGGAGGAAGCAGGGATCTGCTCCAGCTCCTGTATTTTCTATAATACAAGAGGAAGCAGTGACGCTGCTCCAGCTCCTTTATTTTCTATAATACAGGAGGAAACAGTGACGCTGCTCCAGCTCCTTTATTTTCTATAAAACAAGAGGAAGCAGTGACGCTGCTCCAGCTCCTTTATTTTCGATTATACAGAAGGAAGCAGTGACGCTGCTCCAGCTCCTTTATTTTCTATAATACAGGAGGAAGCAGTGACGCTGCTCCAGCTCCTTTATTTTCTATAATACAGGAGGAAGCAGGGATCTGCTCCAGCTCCTGTATTTTCTATAATACAAGAGGAAGCAGTGACGCTGCTCCAGCTCCTTTATTTTCTATAATCCAGGAGGAAACAGTGACGCTGCTCCAGCTCCTTTATTTTCTATAAAACAAGAGGAAGCAGTGACGCTGCTCCAGCTCCTTTATTTTCGATTATACAGAAGGAAGCAGTGACGCTGCTCCAGCTCCTTTATTTTCTATAATACAGGAGGAAGCAGAGACGCTGCTCCAGCTCCTTTATTTTCAATAATACAGGAGGAAGCAGTGACGCTGTTCCAGCTCCTTTATTTTCTATAATACAGGAGGAACCAGTGACGCTGCTCCAGCTCCTTTATTTTCTATAATACAGGAGGAAGCAGTGATGCTGCTCCAGCTCCTTTATTTTCTATAATACAGGAGGAAGCAGAGACGTTGCTCCAACTCCTTTATTTTCTATAATACAGGAAGAAGCAGTGACGCTGCTCCAGCTCCTTTATTTTCTATAATACAGGAGGAAGCGGTGACGCTGCTCCAGCTCCTTTATTTTCTATAATACAGGAGGAAGCAGTGACGCTGCTCCAGCTCCTTTATTTTCTGTAATACAGGAGGAAGCAGTGACTCTGCTTCAGCTCCTTTAATTTCTATAATACAGGACGAAGCAGTGACGCTGCTCCGGCTCCTTTATTTTCTATAATACAGGAGGAAGCAGAGACGCTGCTCCAGCTCCTTTATTTTCTATAATACAGGAGGAAGCAGTGACGCTGCTCCAGCTCCTTTATTTTCTATAATACAGGAGGAAGCAGTGACGCTGCTCCAGCTCCTTTATTTTCTGTAATACAGGAGGAAGCAGTGACTCTGCTTCAGCTCCTTTAATTTCTATAATACAGGACGAAGCAGTGACGCTGCTCCGGCTCCTTTATTTTCTATAATACAGGAGGAAGCAGAGACGCTGCTCCAGCTCCTTTATTTTCTATAATACAGGAGGAAGCAGTGACGCTTCTCCGGCTCCTTCATTTTCTAGAATACAGGAGGAAGCGGTGACGCTGCTCCAGCTCCTTTATTTTCTATAATAAAGGAGGAAGCAGTGTCGCTGCTCCTGCTGCTTTATTTGGTGCAATCAAAAAATGGGTCTGTTTCCATGCAGTACATCTATATGTTTGTATTTCAATGGCATCTGGATGGGATGTAAACAGGGATGGTTTGGAGGGTTTAGGGACAAATGTTGGTAAATATAGCTAGATTAATTTCGGTTATCTGGTCAGCAGGGACGAGCTGGAATGGAGGGTCTGTTTCTGTGCTCGTCACCTCCAAATCCTAATGAATGACATTTGCCCAAAACATCGATTTTCCTGCTCCTCGGATGCTGCCTGACCTGCTGTGCTTTTCCAGCACCACTCTGCTCTAATCTCTGAAATGCACTCTTTCAGAGTTCCATCAACCTCATACCACGTACATCTCATACAGGAGACTTCTACTACCTACCGAAGGTACACACAGCCAACACACCAGGATGTCCCACCAGATTAGGCAATGGGACCCGATGTGTGAACCACACTGCCGATATCAAATACATCTTGAAAGCCATGAGGCCGGGTGCCCCCAGCTTCTACCACGACAGAACATTTGGACACAGGCAGATTTCAACCTCACACCTTCAAGGCTGAATCTGAGCTGAGTGGGCATCTATTGTTAAAGATTTACCTGGGAAGTTAGCAATTTTTACATATCGTTTCCAAAATCTAACATGATATTTCTAAAAGTATACAAACTGAAAAGACAGTGCACTTTTACTTTTAAATATGTCATTTCAGTGGCATCACTCTGTAATCCTTTACAATAAATTCTGTGTCGTATGATGTTATGCTCCATGAAGGAACAGCGCTACAAAAGCTAGTACTATCAAATAAACCTGTTGGACTCTAACCTGATGTTGTGTGATTATTTAATTTTGTCCACCCCAGTCCAACACCGGCACCTCCAAATCTTTACTCCATATTGTTGACACTAACTCACACGCAGTTCAGGTCAGTTTAGCACAATGACCCTGTTCCTCTTTTTGTGAGGCTCCCTGTGTATATTAACAGAATAATGGGCCCCGAGAGGATGAATACATTCTCTTTATCCTATCAGTTTAAACAGTTGAACATATCAGTTTGAAGCCAATGGAAGAGGAGATTGTCTTTTTCTGTACAATTTCAGTGCAGAACGTTCAGCCATAAACTGTCTTTGCAAAAGTGGGGGCTGAATGCAATTCTCACTGAGGAACATTAATACAGAAAACACAATTCCGAGTTCCTGTTATCAATTGGTTAAGGAATTGTGATGAGAAAACCACTTGTGGTGTGGTGCCGTGCCTCAGTTTGTGAACTTGCCCACATCATGAACAGCCCACCAAGATGTCAAATCGTAGTGGTGCCTGTGTATTTTACCAAATGCATGGTTGTTTCAACATCTCCCAAGTCAGTGTTGCTCATCATTCAACCATGCGTCCTGTTTGAGTGTCAGCCTGTTTTGGTGATCCTGGTCTTCTCCCTGGTTTAGTTCCTCCAGGGGATATTGTTTCTTCCGAACTATTAATTCAATCTGGACTTTCCTTCCTGTGTTTGACAAGAACTTCTGCTTCTACTCCTCCTTTTAGATTAGATGAGATTACTTACAGTGTGGAAACAGGCCCTTCGGCCCAACAAGTCCACACCGCCCCACCGAAGCGTAACCCACCCATACCCCTACATCTTCCCCTTACCTAAAACTACGGGCAATTTAGCATGGCCAATTCACCTGACCTGCACATCTTTGGACTGTGGGAGGAAACCGGAGCACCCGGAGGAAACACACGCAGACACGGGGAGAACGTGCAAACTCCACACAGTTAGTCGCCTGAAGCGAGAATTGAACCCGGATCTCTGGCGCTGTGAGGCAGCAGTGCTAACCACTGTGCCACCGTGCCGCCCACAAAGCCCGTTATTACGCCCCGTTCATTTCCAGTTTGTTGGGAATAACGAGGTGAGCCAGGAGACATGGCAGACTCGCCGGTGAATGTTGCAGTAATGGCGCAGGCTGTTCACCCTAATTCTCTGCTGTCAACGTTCATTCATTTCACACCAATAGGAAATTCTTCATTGCACGCCTGTCGTTGTGGTTTGAACTGTGATTGCGGTTTCTTTTCTTGTGGATTATGAAGTCCATTTTGAACTCGAAAGGATCATAATATTTGGAGGAAGGAATGACTCCTCACCTCAGGCATAAGTGCCAGACACATTATTCGGAGAATGTGAGCCCAATCCCACACATCCTACCGAGGGGACAGAAAGCCTGTTAGCTGGTCCACTCTCAATTTGTCTCCGAATGTCAGACTTTTCAAAGAGCAGAAATGGGAAATGAGGAATATGGACAGACCGAGAGTCCGAGAATATGAAAGAGGGTCAGGTACATTCACAGAGAAAGAAAGAAATATGGAGACACATATTGAGGGAGATACTGAAAGGACCAATTCTCCAATCGACATGGCTGCTGACTGACAGAAACAAATAGGAATAAAAAGGTAACTATTAAGCACAGCCTTTCACCAGCTCCGGGCAACGGAAGGATTCTTACAGCCAACAAAGTCATTTTGAATTTTCACCATTGACGGTTATAAACTCATGAAAGATTTTGGTAAATATCCTGACAGCGAAAACTGATCATTTTACCAAAAATATAATCCAGAAATGTCGAAGTAACCTCGCTCTGCCGATATGAAGCATTAACTCTGTTTCTCTCCACTGTCCTACTGAGTTTTTCTATCAAATCTTCCATGTTCTCCTATAGTTGTAGGTTTTTTTTTCCAATTGGATAAGGAATGCAACTTTAATTTCGAAAGGGTTACAATATTTTGAGGAAGAAATAGCTCCACGTATCACATCCAAGTGGCAGACGTATTATCCGGTGAATGTGAGCCAAGTTTTACAGACTCCTGCCAGGTTCCAGGAAACCTCTCAGAAGCTCCTTTCTCCAACTATCCCAGAACGTCAGGCTTTTCATAGAGTTGGAATGGGGAATGAGGGATATTGGCAAATAAAGGGTCAAAGAATATGATAAAGAGTGAGGGAGATACACAGAGATAAAGACAGAAAATTAGAGACCCATCTTGAGGGAGACACTGAACAAACCAATTCTCAGGTCGACATGGCTGCTAATTGGCAAAAAAAAGGATTTTGATAACTATCCTAATTCGACCGATAAAACTGACCATTATCCCAGCATTGTGGTCTAGAAATGAAGAACTAATCTGGTTCTGTCGTTGTGAATCATTGTCTCTGTTTCTCCCCACAGATGTTGCCAGGACTATTCAGTTTGCACGTCAATTCTTGTTTTTGGTTCAGATATCCAACATCTGCATCTCTTGGTTTTCTGTTCAACTTTAAAACGCTTGACACAAAAGCGATTTTCTGCCAGTTTTGGAAAAGTGGTCAGAAATATTCTTACCACGATGTGTGTGCAGAACAAAGCTCGCATTCCTTGACCGGGAATAGAACCCGTGTCACGGCGGCGAGAGCGCCAAAAGCTGGTTACTAGACTACAAGGGAAGGCAGAAGGCAGCCTTGCATTTGTTCAGAATGAAAACACTTTTGCCTTTTCATTTCTGATTAGTCTTGCTGCAGATTAGGTCCTCCTTGCCTTCGAGCTTTCACAGAGTGGGAAGAGACCGTTCGGCCCATCGTACATTGCAGCTCATCAGGCATCCATGTATTCCAGTCCCAGTTTCTAGTTTTGGCTCAAAATGTTATGTGTCGTGATGTTTCCAGAGCAAATATCAATGCGATTCTCACTGTGAACTTAAACGCGTTTACACGACAATGGGACTGAGGTCTGACATGGTCACACTGTGTCGTAACCACCTTGAGGACCTGAACCTCATTTTCACCCACAGAGGGAGACACACAGAAACATATCCCGAGAGGAACAGAGGTCTCAGGATCATACCAGCTCCTTGTGCTTCTCTGGTCCACAAAAAAGCTTCTCTGACAAAGGCAGCTTTAGATGGAACACTCGCCAGTTTGACAGGCAATGAGAGATGTTGAGCTGAACTGGAATTTAAAATGGACAATAGACCTAAATGCAAGTTTTAAATTCGACATCACACTGATCCAAACCATTCAGATCCTCAGAACCTGACAAAACAGGACCAGCCATACACCTGTCTGACATTGAGCTGTAATGGAACCAAAAGCAACATTCCATTTGAATACACACTGATCCAATCCCTGCAGCTCGAAAGAACCTAAGAAAATAGCAACTTACAACATACAATTGGCTGAACTAACACGTTACACTCGAGACATGTAGGATGTAAACCTACAATCGTCTGATTCAAAGTCAGATGTTTTATCTATTGTTTCACTATCCGGATGCACACACACACACACGCTGGACACCTTTCCGTATGTGATGTAAACATGGAGATCTGGGAAATAACATTCATAAGGTGATCAACCAGCAAAGATAATCCACTTTGTGTAACACGGCCCGTCAATGGCAAAGCAAATACATTTGTCCTCAGGTACCTGCTTCTGTGTCTCCTGTTCTTCTGCTGGACGTCTCCAGCATTTTATTCACAGTCACTACGCTATCTTATGATGCACTCCACGGACATGTACTTTCATACTTGGATTTAGTGTCAATTCCAGTCAAGATCCTGAACAAATTCAGCGAGAATCCTCTGGTCATTTCCAACATGGAATTTGGAATCAGACGATTTGAACAAAGGCTTTATTGGGGCCGCCCCATCACCGCAGATCAACGCCTCAAAACGAGCCGCTGTTAGTATCAAACTGTTCTGTACCTTCCTGCAGTAAATCAGGTTAGCACAGTTCCGCTTTCTTCACATTGAAACCAGGGCAGCAATATGAATTGTTTGGAAACTTAGAGAGAGAAACATTGCTGCTGAAGAAGATGATGACGTGAAGATCATGCACAGATTCTGGACAGATCAGGTCACAAGTGTTACTGCCAGCTTCAGTAGGGTCACTGGTTCGGAGTCTGAGTTTGTACTGCCCAGACCGGGATACAATTCCCACTCAGGAAATGAAATTTTTTTTATCTTCTTGCGAGTTATCTGATTGAACACTAACTCCTGCTTCCTCACAGAACACCGACCCAGACCAACCCAGTGATTGTTTACATCTATCTAAAAGGACAATAGCAATAGATACATGAGAGAACTGTAACCACAAATCACCCATCTCTGAACTCGCCTTTCTGAGTTGGAAATATCTCGCTGCACATACAGTGCTTTTGGGTCTAGATCCTGGAACTCCCTCCCTAACAGTATCATGGCTGTACCTTGAGTTCTTCCAGGGTTCTGTAAAGTAACTCAACATCTCAATCTCTGGAGTAAATAGGGATGGACAGTGATTCCTATCTCATCGAGTTTCGAACAGGGTCATTAGATTCACTATCGCGTGGAAACAGACCCTTCAGCCCATCACTGTCCCTCCAGACAATAACCCACCCAGACCCATTTCCTTCTCGCGAATGCACCAAATACTTTTGGCAATTCAACATGACCAATTCACCCTAAACTACACATCTTTGAACTGCGGAACGAAGCCCACGCAGTCACGGGGAGAATGTGCAAACTCCATACAGACAGTGGCCGGAGGCTGGAGTTGAACTTGAGACCCTAGTGCTGTGAGCTGCAGTGTTAACCACTGATCCACCGTGCGACCCCGACGGTTTCAAGGTGGACACCTGCAAGTGATCGAGAGAAGTGATTCCGTGGAGCGCGGTGATTGAAATAAAATGAAAGGTGAATACGACTGGAAGGCTTGAATCAGTAAGTGAGAGAGGAGCTGGTGGAGCAAGGCTCAATGTTAGAACTAAAAGATCAGCCTATACTGCCCACTGTTTGTACTGACTCACACAACACTCCTGATCCATTCACCACAATGACCCTGTTCTCTTGGGGGGATATTCCCTCTGTACATATTAACGCAGTTCATGGGCTCCAGGAGGATGAACACATCCTCTTTATCCTGTCAGTTTAATGAAGATGGAGGGATCAGTTTGAACCCAATGCAAGAAGAGATTGCCTCTTTCTGTGCATTTTCACTGGGGAATGTCCAGCTGTGAACTATTCTTTTCTGTATAAGAGGAAGCTGATTTAAATTCTCACTGAGTAACTTTCAACCCGAAACAAATGTCCGAGTTACGCTGATTGAATAGTTAATGAACTGCAGATCGGGATTTGAAGAGCAGTGTCTGCGCTGTCTCCGTGGATTAATTAGTTAAAGCGCCTGGTAATAACCAGACCAGGACGGTGTCAAATCCTGGCGTTGCATGTCCTGTATATTGATGGTTCGTTACTTAACCATCCCGTAAATGCCATTTTGTTGATCCACCACACCGAAAGAGAAGGCTCAGAATCCTTCTGGTGTTTGCGCTCAGCCCATTGGGATTTCATGTTCCCACGTCCTACCGCCTCCTGTGGCCCCACCAGTCAACGCTCTATCTTTTAAATTCCAATTTAATTGTCCCTCCTTCTCACTTTGTTGGGAATAACGAGGTGAGGCAGGAGACACTGCAGATATCCCAGCAATGTTGTGGCAATGGCACACACACTGCAAGATGATACCCCTCCTTTTCTGCTGTCACCATTCATTCGTTCAATTGAAGCAAAGACTTCACTTCAATCGTATAATTGGGGTGAAAGTGTTTTTGTTTGGTGGATTATGAATTCTATTAAGAATTGTAAAAGCTCATCATATTTTGAGTGAAGAAATGTCACCTTACCACAGGCCTCAGTGACATAGACTCTACCCGGAGAATGTGAGGACAGTTCTACACACTCTACCCAGGGGCGGGGAAAGCCCGTCAGTAGGTCTACTCTCAAACTATCTCCGAATGTCAGACTTTTCAAAGAGCAGAAATGGAAAATAAGGGATATTGATAGACAGAGAGTGGGAGCATGTGGAAGAGAGTGAGGCGGATACACAGAGGAAATGATAGACGAGTAGAGACGCATATTAAGGGAGACCCTGAAAATAGAAACTCTCCATTTAAAATGGGTGCTCACTGACAGAAAGTGGAATAAAAAAGAACAATTTAAGGTCTGTGTTTCACCAGCTCAAGGCAACAGAATCAGCATTACACCCGGAAAGGTCGGTTGACATTCAGAAAGTTGACATTTCTCGGCTAATATAATATTCTGATAAATATGCTGATTTGCGAAGTAAACTGACAATTACTCTGGCATTAAAACAATAAAATACATAACTAGTCTGGTTCCATCGATCTAAAACATTAAACCTGTTTCTCTCCACAGATGCTGCCAAGTCTGCCGAGTTTCTCTGTCAATTTCCGTTTCTGATTCAGGTTTCCTGCATTCACAGTGCTTTGTTTAAAGTTACTCAGCAGTAAGTATGGGACAACACTTGATCAATCGTCAGCTCCATACTTCATTCCTCACAGCGCCAGAGACCCGGGTTCAATTCCCGCCTCAGGCGACTCTCTGTGCGGAGTTTGCACGTTCTCCCCGTGTCTGCATGGGTTTCCTCCGGGTGCTCCGGTTTCCTCCCACATTCCAAAGATGTGCAGGTCAGGTGAATTGGCCAGGCTAAATTGCCCGTAGTGTTAGGTAAGGGGTAGATGTAGGGGTATGGGTGGGTTACGCTTCGGCGGGGCGGTGTGGACTTGTTGGGCCGAAGGGCCTGTTTCCACACGGTAAGTAAGCTAATCTAATTCCCTGCTTCGGGAAGGCTGTCCCCACGATTAATGGTACGAGGAAAACTCCACTTGCTGCAACAGTGAGAAAACTGAATCCTCACCAGGAGGCGAACAGGGAAAGCAAAAAGAAAAGGCACTGTGTGTTTTCATCATGAAACCTCTTTTGTCTTTTCATCTGTGATCATTTTAGCTGCAGATTAGTTTCTCCCTTTCTTCCGATTTTTACAGCGTGGAAATGACCTTTCGGCCCATCTGCAGTGCGGGTCATTGGACTTCCATCTATTCTAGTCCCAGTTCCCATAAACCTGCGTTTCTGATGTTACCAGGGCGAATCTAAATGGGATTCTCCCTGTGACCTTAAATGACCCAACAATGGGACTGAAGTTGGACATGGTCACATTATGTTGTATCACCGCCGAGGAACTCCACCTCATATTTACCCACAGATGGAAACAAACAGAGGGCTCAGGATTAGTCCCGTTCCATATGCTTCACATCCGCCAGTTTCTCCGACCAGCTCACCGCAGGTGGTCAAAGAGGTCTGCAGCACAGAAAAGGCCCTTCGGGCCATCAAGTCTGCACCAGTCGAAGACTGGCCCCTGACTGTTTTCATCTCGTTTTCCAACGGTTGAGTCGTCGCTCCAACAAAGTTGGGATGGAATTGTTCAATTCATAGTTTCTCACCTTTCTTTGGGGATTTCTGCGTGTTGTACCCTGAAAGACAGAGGGTTGGAGATTGCCCCCATTCCCAACCTGTCTGAAATGTCTTTTTTCCTGTCTCCTGTGTTTTGTATGTGAAAGATGAAGATAGGGTGAAATCTCCCTTTTTATTTGTTGACATTACTGAATCGCAACCAGTAGGATTCCAGGCTGTGAGGGTAAAGCTAAATGAATTTCAAGTCCATTGCCTTAAACACGCATCGACGATTAGAGAACCACACTGTTCTCTTCATTTTCCAGGTGTCTCTCATTGTGGAGCTGAGAAAGAGTGAATCATTATCGGGTTGGTTTGAATCCAATCACTTCACAGTTTGTAAAAGCGTTAAATGTTGGCCCATGGTGGGTCTGGTTGTATCATCCTGATAGATGGAACGGACATTCATTTAAAACCAAGAACAGGAATTGAATGAGAAACTCAGCAGATCTTACAGCATCTATGCAGAGAAAATCAGAGACAACATTTCTAAACTTCATCAGAACTCGGTAATCTCCCACAGGCCCTGCCAAACCTGTTAGATTCGACAGCAGCTTCTGTTTTTGCTTCAGATTCCAAGAATCCACAGTTCTTTACATGAACCATTAAAGCAATGCAGAAACTTCTTTGTGGTTCCTCACACGAAAGGGTTCCGTTTGGAGAACATTTTCCTGACCCCACTCGACACACGAAACTGTGCAGCATCCAAAACAGATGCAGCAAGAACAACCATCGCTGTTGCCCTGGGGGCTCTTGAACCAGGAACCTTTTATTTAACAGTCGAATGCAGTGAAACTTCTAACCTAACACCTTGCACGATCCTCTAAAGCAGGCTGTGACTGACTTCCCACTTCAGTCTACCCTTCCCAGAACGCCAACTGTCCTCTATCAGTTTTACTTTGCCAGAATTTAGACTGGGACATTCATTATGGCGACATGGGAACAGTCTGATCCCAACCACTACAGACACACCCATGACACTGGGAACCAGCTCTCCTCCAACCGGGACCATCTCCCTTCGAGCCTCCCAGTGTCTTGTGTGGTCCCGAGTTATTTCATTGATCTAGAGTCCAGATGAGATTTGTATTCCTCATGTACAGGAACGAGAATTCTTTCAATGTCTCCGATCAATTTATGTGGCGTCCTCTTCAAGAAGTGGAAGGTGTCTTGACTGTTTCTGCTCAGCCCGACAGTTCACCCTTCTTCATTCTCCTCTGATTCCATTTCCCAAAGAGTTCCCGAAGATTCACAAAGCTGGAAACTGTGTTATAAGGGATGCGCCTTTAACATTTGTGCACCTGCCAACTGACGATATTTTCCCAAAATCTCTTCACAATCCTCTGTCTTACACCGTGTCCAGGGATGAGAAGTCCCGTTTTGTGGAGAGATTCCCAATGCTGGTGAGTTTCTCTTTGGAGTAAAGATGGTTAACCGGCAATTTCCTGCGGCTGTTTATAATGATGGGAGTGGGAACCGTGGGCATGGGCACTTTGACGAGCAGGACCAAGTGTTACCCCTGACCAGAGGCAGTGAACAGAGGGACTGGGATTAAAGGAATCGAATGAAAAGCAGCACGTGTGCGCAGTACATTCAAAGAATACTGCAGGAGCTCGATGGGTCCAGCAGTATCTGTGAAAAGAGAAACAGAAAGAACGGTTGGAGTGTGGTATATTTCTGATTAGGAACTCGACCAGCCTCTGTCTAATCAAATAACTGGCCTGGCTTTGCTGACATGCGATTTCTGAAGTCTGAGCGAGAATGTGCCCGACAGGAAGTTGTTCAAGATGGAGTCGGCAGGATTTGACCCTGCGTGGGGTCACATTAATGGATTAATAACCCATTGCCTTAATTACTCGCCTCCGAATACCCTTGCGTACAAGTGGCTTAATATCTCTTCTAGAATGGAGAGTTGTAACCTGAAACACCAGTATTTGGCTTGTCCCGTCCGCTGCATGACCCCAGTATTCACTGTCACCCTCTCTTGGTTCAGAACGGAGGAGGATGCTGGGAGATCAAGTTGAATGACACCCACATTGATGAGAGGTAAAGGGGATGGGAAGGATCCATTTTCATGTGCAGAGAGCTTCATAAACACAGCAGTGCACCGAGTGTCCTTGTGTTTGACTAGCACTTACACCGCCAGCTGAATTACAGCCATTGTAGTGCTCTTGAAGAAGACTCTCCATGGGCAAATCTAATGTGAAAAATCAGCTCTAATTGGTTAATCAGGTATCAAAATATGAAATGTTTTCAAGTACTCACAGCTGGCAGTAGAGAGTGTAGATCTACCTTCAGGGGTTCATTCTGCTCTGATTTACACCCAGGATAATGTGGGACTAGAGGGCCTCATCACAGCGGAAGGGGTCAAACATTGAAGACTCTGATGGGGAGGATATTCTCTCTATGAGAGGGTAGCAAATCAGTGGAATTCTTTCCAACAGAGGGCCCTCAAGGCTAGGTATTTTGACGGCTGAGATAGACAGACATTTAGTCAATTCGCATAAAAGGGCCAGGGAGATAAGGCTGAGAAGGGGAGTTGAGGGTTAAACAAATCAGCCCGTGATCTCATTGAAAACCCGCCGACTTGATAGGCGAAAATGCTTCCAACTGCTCTAATATCTTTGCTGTCAGTTGGAAGATGCTAAACCCCACTGTAAACGAAGGAAAGCACAAAGTTAGGAAGAGATGACTGCAGACACACGGAGTCACAATTATTTATTGAAAGGAAAATCAAACTGTCAATTTGCCAGATTTCTTTGCTAAAGTGGGCGGTAGAGTTGACCAAGGGAGCTGTTGATTTGAGTGTTCTTAGATATGAAACAAATATGAAACATTTGTTTTCTGGCAAAAATACATGGCCTTTTCTGATGCTCACAATGAAAGAGATGGTTTCCAAGAAAAGACAGAGACTAAGTCACCTGTAAAGTAATCGATAGCCAAGATATGGCTCTCGTTGTTATACGGGACATATGTGATTTATTGATTATTGTTCTCCAAACTTCCTTTACAATGGAACCGGGGGTGGGAGCGGGGAATTAAACCCACCCATTTTTATTGCTATCTTTTATCACTCACACACAGTGTTTATTTCTTGTACATTTTATTTCACATTGTGGTTACTGCGAGTGGGCTTGTAAACTGCATCTGCCGGTGAGTTCTTTCCTCACTCTTCCTAATCTCTTCCAAAACACATTCTGCATCCTTATCTCCGGAATGAAGGTAATCTCTAACCATTGTACAAGTGTCACTAAAACCTCTGCATTTCACACGCCTCTGTATGCCATCTCCCAATATTAATTGATACTTTACTGTGTTGCAATGGTGCATAATATGTGAAAAACAAAATAGAGACAGGCGGACCTGGGTGTCCAACGCACGTTATTGCAGCTAAACCGCAGATGACTGCCCACAATCCGATCACGGAAACACGCACCGATCCATCAGGCAACACAGAATAAGCTCAGCACTAGAGGACATGTCAGGATCAGCACCAGAAACACAACAGAAATATTTCTCTGCGCTGCTATGTTGGATGTATTTCTCAATGAGCAATAGGGAGTTCCATGTGTTCCATCAGGAGTGACGTCACACCCGGAAGTAACCAGTGTCACAGACGGTCATGTGATCCAAGTTCCAAGCCCCGGAATCCGAGACACTCAGTGCCCTGTGGACAGCTCCAAGGAACAGCCGTCCGTTGAGTTTATGGGTTAGTTGAACTTTGTGAATGCAGCTCGCTCGTTGTCGGCCTGTTTCTCCGATATAGTGTTTCATGCAGTCGCTGCGTGGAATCTACACAACCAGGTTTGTACATGATGGGTATTGGGTGTTGTGTTCTGGGGAGTTTTGTCTGAGTGAGGCTGTCGGTTTATGTGTCTGTTGTAACCCAGTGTGTTCAGAGGAGTCTGACTGTCAGTTCCCAGCAATTTATTTTTATAAAGGGGTGCCTGTTCTTCAAATTGCCTGGTGGCATATCCTCGTTGCGAATTTCGTGTGCCAGATATCTGGGAATGAAATCGTGGGGATATCCATTCTTGGCAAAGAAATTGTGTGACAGTCCCGAATTGTCACGGACCAGCTGTCCCGAGTAGCAATCCGTCCAGACGGCAAGGTTTGGTGAGAACAGCACAATAGTAATAGGACAGGGCAAACAGAAGGCAGACAGAGAATTTCTCGAAGCAGGGCAATCATCCGCGGATTCCATCAATAAACAGATTCATCTGGACCCAGTCTTTACCCCAAAAACCGGAAGCAGCAGGAATGAAACCAAATCAATTCCAACTGCCCCAGGACAGCAGCGCTTCACAACAGACTCTGCAGCCCTGAGGATGTCACCCAGAAATGTGAGGAAAATGCTGCAAACCATCTTCCCAGCTCCGCCAAACATTCCAACACCAACTCCAGGAGGCACACGGACTCCACATCTTTCTGATCCTAAACGCTCCGGTTTTCTGCAGCAGATTATTGTACCCTGAACCCCCAGGATCAAGGTGAGGATACCAACCCGTACACGGCCAGGAACGGCAGTGAGAGTGAGGGCAACAGCTGCCATTGTCGTATGGACAGCCACTAACACTCCCTTTGAAAAGGACTTTGTCCATATGAAAGTCTGTACAGCAGTATAACCCGGGGCCCAAACAGACTGTGCTGGGGATTCATATTCCAGACAATTTACGGTGGGCACCGTTTTCCCTGAAAGTGAGTGGGGATTGATATTTCATTGCTGATGTGAAACCAGATCCTACACTGAATCTGCTCGCCGGTTTTTGTTGCTGTGGTGAAACGGTGGGCAATCACGGTGTGAAACGTTGTTCTAGCTCTCTGGTTTCCTTCATTCCTGTCCTGGTCAGGGAGGCTGGGGATTGGTCCTCTCCATCAGATGGAGGTACCAGCGCATTGTTGACCCAATTTCATCAAGAATGGAATTGGTCATCTTCACTTCTCATGGTTCATTGTTGTTCTGTTTTGTTGTATGTTACTTGAGCACTTTCTAGGACTTGACAATGCATTCAAGCTCCAGTCTGTTTGGAAGCACGGTTTGGAATTGTCTCGCTGCAGTACATGACATAGACGAATCGCACTCCATAAAGTCAGCATGCCAGTGTGTCTGGCAATGGTTCCGCCTTTTCTGTTTTGCTTCTGTTCCACGCTAAGAGCTGTCAGTTTTTGGATTCGCTGGAGTGCTGAGGGGGTAACACAATTTGTGTGGATTTTTCTTCAGGCCAAACTCCACCCTCCAGGAAAAATAGCCAAACGCGCTGAGTAACAATCAGCACGCGTTTTGTTTAGCAAATGGTCTATTCAAACTGGTGTCAGCTTCTGGAGCGTCTCAGAGTTGCCAAGCACGGAAACAGACCCTGTTATCTAACTTGCCACTGCTAAACAAATAACCGAAATTAATCTAACCATATTTGCCAAAATTTGTCCCTTATCTCTCCGAACCCTTTCAGATGCCTTTGAAATGTTGTGAGCGCACCAGTCTCTGACACTAAATATGACAATTCATTCTGTACACACGGAAATGTCTGTGTTCAAAACAAGTGTCCCTCACATCCCCTTTAAATGTTACTGTTCTCACATTAAACCAATGTTATCTCACTTTGAACTCATGCGCCTTGAGAAAAATTACTCCCTGACTCTTTTCTCTGTCCGTCTGCCTCATGTCTTTATAAAATTCTGTAAGGCCATTCCTCAGCCCTGAAGCTCCAGGGAAAACTATCGAAGCCAATTCAGCTTCGTGCTATTGTCCAAACAGTGCAAACCTTGGAAACCCTTTCAAATATTTTCGAAATTGTTCCACGCTCGTTCCTGAATGCGCGATCTGTTCGTGACTGAAGTGAAGCGATGCTGAAACGCTAGTAATGAGATTTTGGCGCTTTGCGCTTTTGTGGTAGCGTGGCCGAGTGGTCTAAGTCGTTGGATTTAAGCTCCAGTCTCTATGGAGTCGTGGGTTCGAATCCCACCGCTACCAGCGGTTGCTCCGCTGCAAGCAGCTGAGCATAGCAGATCCTCTGCAGGCCGTCTGCGTTTTCGTTGTTGTGTTTGCCGCTGCTCAGGTCAACTCATTCCGACTGAGTCTGAAAACAGTGTGAGTCCTTGCTGTCGGACTCTCCTCAACCACTCTGCTTTCGGATATCGAGACAGAGTCCTCACAGTCCAGGCTTTCTCTATTCTTCCTGCCAACAACTTTTCCCACTTCTTATTTGCGAGACAGGAGTTTTGTTTATGAAACGTTCCAAGACCAGGAACAATCCTCTGAAGCCGTTTCCAATTAAAAGTGGAATGGTTGTCTCTTTCACACGGGAAGAGCCGTTCCTGGGGAAGGATTTTCCATGTACTGGGTCCCAGGGCTGAGCAGGAAGCCGCTGATTGAAGCTGCAGTAGCCGCTTTCTGTTGGCAGCGGGGCCTTGGAGAGATTGGGGCCACATCCAGCTGCAGACTCGGGTGAGTTCTCGTGGTTGCAGTCTCGGGACATGGTTGGTCTCAATGCTTGAACTGAAATAATTGAGGCTCAGTGCGAAGGGAGGGCTCGAACCACCAAACTTTCAGACAAATGAGCTGACTATTTGAGACACAGAAACTGGCCATGCATATATCCGAAAGCAGAGGGGTTGAGGAGGCTTGGACTGCAAGGACTCACACTGTTTTCAGAGTCAGTCTGGATCAGAGGCCTGGGCAGCTGCAAACACAACAACTAAAAGGTACAGGGCCTTCAACGTTCATGTGCCTGCAGCAAAACAGCAGAGACCCTGGTAGCGGTGGGATTCGAACCTGCGATTCGATAGAGATTGAAACGTAAATCCAAAGCCGTAGATCACACGGCCACGCTGTCTTACAGAACGTGACTATCAAAATTCTCATTACTCGTGTTTCAGCGTCGCTTCACTTCAGGCACGAACAGATCACACATTCAGAAACGAACGTGGTGCAATTTCGAAAGTATTTGAAAGGGTTTCCAAGGTTTGCACTGTTTGGACAATAGCACGAAGCTGAATTGTCTTCGACAGTTTTCCCTGGAGCTTCAGGGCTGAGGAATGGCCTTACAGAATTTTATAAAGACATGAGGCAGACGGACAGAGAAAAGAGTCAGGGAGTAATTTTTCACAAGGCACATGAGTTCAAAGCGAGATAACATTGGTTGAATGTGAGAACAGTAACATTTAAAGGGGATATGAGGGACACTTGTTTTGAACACAGACATTTCCGTGTGTACAGAATGAATTGTCATATTTAGTGTCAGAGACTGGTGCGCTCACAACATTTCAAAGGCATCTGAAAGGGTTCGGAGAGATAAGGGACAAATTTTGGCAAATATTGTTTAGATTAATTTCGTTTATCTGTTTAGCAGTGGCAAGTTAGATAGCAGGGTCTGTTTCCGTGCTTGGCAACTCTGAGACGCTCCAGAAGCTGACACCAGCTTGAATAGACCATTTGCTAAAAACGCATTCTGTTTGTTACTCAGCGCGTTGGGCTATTTTTCCTGGAGGGTGAGTTTGGCCTGAAGAAAAATACCACACAAATTGTGTTACCCCCTCAGCACTCCAGCGAATCTAAAAACTGACAGCTCTTAGCGTGGGACTGAAGCAAAACAGAAAAGGTGGAACCATTGCCAGACACACTGGCATGCTGACTTTGAGGTAGTGCGAGTCGTCTATGTCATGTACTGCAGCGAGACAATTCCAAACCGTGCTTCCAAACAGACTGGAGCTTTAATGCATTGTCAAGTCCCAGAAAGTGATCAAGTAACATACAACAAAACAGAACAACAATGAACCATGAGAAGTGAAGATGACCAATTCCATTCTTGATGAAATTGGGTCAACAATGCGCTGGTCCCTCCATCTGATGGAGAGGACCAATCCCCAGCCTCCCTGACCAGGACAGGAATGAAAGAAACCAGAGAGCTAGAACAACGTTTCACACCGTGATTGCCCACCGTTTCACCACAGCAACTGATGCCCGAGCCCGATTCTACCATTTAAGGGTGCGCTACTCTAATTCTCCCATTTACTGTTGCCATGCACCAATTCTCTAATTTAGCTCCACTGTGCTCCAGGTCTCTCATTTACAGATGGCCAGCACCAAATCTCCAATTCAGTGTTGGTTAGCACCATTACCCTCAATTACTGAAGCCCACTCAGTGTTGCCTCACTCCAATCCCCATACTGACTGATGCCCTCGCCCAATTTAGGGGTGTGGTACACTAAGTCTCCCAAAAGATATTGTCCTGCCCCAATTCTCCCATTTAGTGCAACACAGCATAACGCACCCATTTAGTGCTGAACTGCACTAATTCACCCAGTATCTGATGCCCCGTTGCAAATTCTCACATTTCGATAAGTCCTTTCCCAATTGTTTCCATTTTGTAGTTCCTTCCAATGATTCTCCAATTTCGTGGAGAGCTGCCAGGATTCTTAAATTTAGGCGTGGACAAGTTGGATCGAAGGGTCTGTTTCCGTGCTGTACATCTCTAAGGCTGTAATTAGTGCTCCGCTTCCCTGCACCAATTCTCCCATTTCCCAATCCTGCACTAATTCGGGAATTTCACCAACTCACCCGTTGAGGTTATCCTGCCCCAGTCCTCCCACTTAGAATTTAATGGCACCTGCATGAATTCTCCAATTATAGTTTACCTACATCAATTCCTTCCATTTACCTGTTCCCTGATACACATCTTCCACGTACGGGTGACCTGCTGATTTTTTTTATCATTTAGTGATGCACTGAACTGACTCTCCAATTTACCGATGCTTGCAACATTTCTTTTTATTGATTCCCTGGACCCTATTCCCCAATTTCAAAATGCTTTGCTTGAATTTTCTAATATATTGACATTCACACCACTTTTCCAATGTAATGGCACCGTGCACCGAATCTCCCATTTATTGATTCCCCCCAAATCTCCCTGTTACACATATCCCTGAACTAATTCTTCTATTTCCTGATGCCCTAGCTGATTCTACCATTTCAGGGTGCGCTACTCTAATTCTCCCATTTCCTGTTGCCATGCACCCACTCTCGAATTTAGCTCCACTGTGCACCAAGTCTCGCATTCAGGATTTCACTGCAACAATTCTCTCATTTAGTAACCAGCTGCCAGAATTCTCTAATCTTGGCGATCCCTGCATCAAATCCCCGAATTACTGATCCTACACATATCTTCCCTTTAGTGGTGAACTGCACCAACTCCCCCATTTCGTGGTGCACTGCATTGATTCTAGACCACTAATCCTTTCAAACAGTTGTCCTATTTACTCATTCACTGCCCGTGTTCTCCCATTTGCTCCAATTCTCGAAGTTATCAGCACCCTGCACCAGGTCTCTCATTTACTGATACCCCACACTAATTCTCCAATTCCGTGTTGCTGAGCACCACTTTCCCCAATTACTGAAGTCCTGAACCAGTTCTCCTCACAGTGCTGCCTTGCACAATCATTATATTGACTGAGAACGTCGAACGCTTTTTGGGTGCCCTACTCTAAATCTCCCATCAAGTATTGCCCTGCCCGAATTCTCCCATTTAGTGTTACACTGCACCAATTCTTCCATGAAGGTCTTCAATAGGTTAAAAAGGCAAGGTGATTTCCCTGTGGTGGGGGAGTCCTGAAGCAGATGGTACATGTTAACGTTGAGAGGGGAAACATAAAAGGGACCTAAGAGGAACATTTTTCATGCAGAGGGCACTGTGTGTATTAGCTGCCAGAGGAAGTCGTGGAGGCTGGTCCAATTACATTTTGATAAGACCTTGCCCAATTCTCCCGTTAAGTTGTTCCTTGCAATGGTTCAATTTAGTGGAGTGCTGCCAGAATTCTTAAATTGTGGCATGGACAAGTTAGACCGAAAGATCTTTTTCTGTGTTGTAAATCTCTATGATTGTATGACTCTAGTTATGGTGATTTCCCCCGTTTCCCTATCCTGCACAAATCCTGGAACTGCACCAACTCTCCCATTGAGTGTTATCCTGCCCCCGTTCTCCCACTTCGAATTTAATAGCACCTGAATGAATTCTCCAATTATTGGCAACCTGCAATTTTTTTTAATTTGATGGTGCACTGAACTGAATCTCCGATTAACTGATGCTTGCAACAACAATTCTTCTTATTGATTTCCTGCCCCTATTTCCCAATTTAGACATGCTCTGCTCCAATTCTCTCATATATTGACACTCACACCAGTTTTCCAATGTAATGGCGCTGTACACCGAATCTCCCATTTATTGTTTCCAACCAAATCCCCCATTTACTCATACCCCTGTACTAATTCTCCCATTGACTGATGCCCTAGCCCGATTCTACCATTTAGCAGGAGCCTCAGCTTTGGGAAGTGTGACTAGACCATGAAACCAGAAGGAACAGAAAGCTAACCAAGTGAGAGAAACTAAAAGCAATGGAGTTGTCAGAGGGAGATCACAGGAAGTGACCCCTTTTCCTACAGCGAAGAACCTAAGACCAGGAGGCAGTATTTCCTCCCCATGCTGGGTTTCAGGAAATATGGTCGAAGCTGAAGCTGGGTTTGCAATGGGACGGGCAGGATACCATGTTACTGACCATGTAGGTGTGAACAACACACAAGGGTCTGCCTCGTCACTCTCAGGAACTCACTGTTTAACTAAGAAGCTGACCCACTGGATTAATATCTGTGTGCAGTGTTAATTAGCACAGGGCCAATCAGATCAGGGAGCTCCCTTGGTGCCTTGTAGACTGCTGTGGGAGAAATGGATTCTGGTTCCCTTCTCACAGATGCTGCCTGACCTGCTGAGGTTAGATTTCAGATCCCCAGGAACAGCACGGGGTTTCCCTTTATGTATTTTCTTTCTCCTTACTCAATGGGTCATTTGTGATGCTTAAAATCCCACATGTTTTCTATTTCCCCCTTCAGCAGATCTTGTCACAGTAAAAGACCTGTGCACATGAACACCAAGGTAACTCTATCCATGTTCACATTTCACACTCTGTAGTTTGGTCGAGTTTGTCTCCCTTTAGCCTTTTATCCCAAACTCCATCACAGCGGCTTCAGTCTGTTCATTTCCCTCCACAACCTTCCGCTATTTCCTGGAGTCATTATTATTCACCTGTCTGTACAAAACAATCCTGTTGGTTGGTATCATCCACAGTATCTTCTCCAAATCCAAGTTAGATGACAAAGAAAATATTGATTGTATTTTCTTTCTCGATAATAAATAACCGTCTGTATCATTTTTATATATATAATACAACATGATTAAAATATTCAGCCTTGCAGTAAAAAAATAATTGGATTTTAATTCTGCTATTTGCAAGTTGCAGTAATTTATGAACTCTCAGCACTTTTCTGTCCAAGCACATTAATTCTCCATGGTGAACCTGAGTCATTTATTACAATAGCTTCAGTTTTTATCCAGCCTCTCATGTAATAATTTGTGAAACAGATTGGAGGGCCTTACCTTCATTAATCTTTGATTTTATTTCATCACATTTGTTGAATTTTAACTCCACCCTGACTCTCCTAATACAGAGCCACCCTCTCCAGTTGGGTTTGTGTTGTTCTGGTCCAGGTATATTCCAAGTGTAAACAGCACCGGTGGCAAACTGATCCACCTGTTGTCATCAGGAATAGATTCTTGTTGTACTTTTGAGACTGGTGTCATATTGTCAAACTTGTATGTTGGGGCAGTACAATTACCCTTTGGGTAGAGAACTGGCTCGAAGGTAGAAGACAGAGGGTGGTGGGGGAGGGTTGCTTTTCAGACTGGAGGCCTGTGACCAGCGGTGTGTCACAAGGATCAGTGCTGGGTCCATTGTTGTTTTGTCATTTATATAAATGATTTGGATGTGACCATAGGACGAATGGTTAGTAAGTTTGCAGATGACAGTAAATTTGGAGGTGTGGAGGACAGTGAAGATGGTTATCTCAGAGGACAATGTGATCTTGATCAGATGGGCCAATGGGCCGAGGAGTGGCAGTTGGATATTAATTTAGATAAATGTGAGGTGCTGCATTTTGGAAAGGCAAAAGAGAGCAGGACATATATACTGAATGACAAGGTACTAGGGATGATGCTAAACAAATATACCTGGAGTGTAGCATCATAGAGCATTGAAGGTGGACTAAAATTTCGATAGGATAGTGAAGAAAGCGTTTGTCGTTTTTGTCTTTATTGCTCAGTTAATTGTGTAAAGCAGTGGGGAGGTGATGTTGCAGTATTGGTTCAGCCACTTTTGGTATATCGTGCAATTCTGTACTCCCTCCTAAAGAAGGATGTTGTGAAAGTTTAATGGGTGCAGAAAAGGTTTACATGGATGTTGCCAAGGTTGGAGGGTTTGTGCTGGAGGTTAAGACTGTATAGGTTGAGGTTATTATCCCTGGAGCGTCAGTAGCTTAGGGGTAACCTTATAGAGGTTCACAAAACCATGAAGGACCCTCAAAAGGGTAAAAAGACAAGGTGATTTCCCTGTGGTGTGGGAGTCCAGAAGCAGATGGTACATGTTAACGTTGAGAGGGGAAACATAAAAGGGACCTAAGGGGAACATTTTTCATGCAGAGGGCACTGTGTGCATGAGCTGCCAGATGAAGTAGTGGAGGCTGGTACAATTACAACATTTAAAAGGTATCTGGGTGGGTGTAGGAATTAAAAAGGGTTCAGAGGAACTTGGGCCAAATTCTGACAAAAAGGATGAGATTTACATCGGATATCAGTTCAGCATGGATGTGTTGGACTGAACGATTTGTTTCTGTGCTTATATGCTCTGAGTGGGTTGAGCTCCGGATTGTAGATTTATAAAGCAGAAAATAAAGTATGGTACAGAGTTTGACCGAGAAATCCTGCTGATCCCATCAGCTTTATCTTGTTTTCCTGATCCTCCTCCTTCAATCAATGCATTTTACCGATCCTCATGCAGAATTCCTGGAGCTCTGTAACTGGTCTGGAACAATGTGTTGAAAGTCCTATTGCAGTCCACACGAGGTACCTTTCCCACTGCACTGCTCCCACGGCCCGCAATGCTGCAGACTGAGCAGACAACCCGAAGCACAATGATGAGCTCCTTCCGGCCCACGGCCCTCCTTCTCACTGAATGAAGACAATCACCAGAAACAGAATCCAGCTCTTGTTGGAGCCTTGAATACCTGACTCTGTCTCACTGAGTGAAGATTGGACTCAGAAACAGAAATGAAATCAACTTCCTATCTGCATTGTGTCACTCTTTAAGATCTCTGTGTGTCTGAGTTCAGGTCATTTGATTGGAGACTGTGGATAGTGGGTCCCCAGTGAAATGGAAAGATTGGTGGAGGAGCTCACTGAGGGACATCTCTCAAAGTGAGAATCAGAAAGATGGTATTCCACATTGGAAGTGTTTAAGGGGAATTGATTGCTCAGAATAATGACATACGGATGTTTGTAAAACTTAGGAACTCTGTTTTGTGGCTGGAGTTTATTTTCTCCTTGTATAGATTTGACACATTAACCCTCCCTCCCCACCACTACAGAAGCTGTTGGAACTGTTCAGTGTTTCCAGCAGCTTCTGTAATTAGTTCAGGTTCCTGACGGGAGCAGTCTCGCACTTTTCAAACAAAACAAACCCATCTTTGTGCTGTACCCAATATTTCAATAAGAAATGGGAAGCAGCAGAGGGGAAAGCTTCCGAGATGCCGAGCAATTTTGCCCGGTTCCACACTGTAATTCACAGGATCCATCGCCTGGAAAAGCATGGAGCAATCTGACCGACCCGGTTCCATCCTGGTAATTTACCTTTAAAAGTCGACTTAGAAACCACAACACTGCGATGGCCGGGAATAGAACCTGGGTCAGCTGCTTGGAAGGCAGCTATACTCCCGACTATCCCACCATCACCCTGCTCCCAGCCCCCTCCCCATTCCCAAACACACTTAACAAGTCCGTGATCATCACCAACTGGATCGGCGCTGAAATCCAAACAAGAAATTGCTGGGGGATCTCAGCAGGTCTGACAGCACCAGAATTTGGGCGGCAAGGTGTCTCAGTGGTTAACACCAGGGTCCCAGGTTCAATTCCAGCCTCAGGCGACTGTCTGTGTGGAGTTTGCACATTCTCCCCATGTTTGTGTGGGTTTCTTCCGGGTGCTCCGGCTTTTTCCCACAGTCCAAAAATGTGCAGGTTCGGTGAATTGGCCTTGGTAAATTATCCATAGTGTTTAGTCAGAGGGAAATGGGTCTGGGTGGGTTACTCTTCGGGGGGTCGGTGTGGGCTGGTTGGACTAAAGGGCCTGTTTCCACACTGTAGGGAATCTCATCTAATCTGCTGGGGTCTGTTTGCCGAACTGGGAATTTGTGTTGCAGACTTTGTCCCCTGTCTAGGTGAGATCCTCAGTGCTTGGGAGCCTCCTGTGAAGCACTTCTGTGATCTTTCCTCCGGCATTTGTCGTGATTTGAATCTGCCGCTTCCCGTTGTCAGTTCGAGCTAACCGCTGTCGTGGCCGGTATATTGGGTCCAGGTCGATGTGCTTATTGATTGAATCTGTGGATGAGTGCCATGCCTCTAGGAATTCCCTGGTTGTTCGCTGTTTGGCTTATCCTATACTAGTAGCGTTGTCCTAGTCGAATTGATGTTGGTTGTCATCTGCATGTGTAGCTACTGAGGATAGCTGGTCGTCTCGTTTCGTGGCGAGTTGGTGTTCGTCACCCTGGACAAAGCAGACTACATCCAAAAAGCACAACACCTACCAAAAGAGGGAGTTTGACCCCACCCCACAGCCCATCAATAGGATAAACAACGCACTGAGGAACCTACAAATAAAACGGACAGATAACCAGGTTTGACCGACAGAGAATGAAACCTGAAAGCAACAACACCCCCAGATTCTATGGACTATCTAAAGTGCACAAACCAGACATCCCACTCAGACCCATAGTATCACTACCAGGGACACCATCACACAAACTGGCTAAAGAATTACAGCAGAAACTGAAACACCTGATCAGCGGAACCAGACAATCTACACAATCGACACAGGAATTCTTGGACATCCTCAGAAATATACACATGGACAAGGAAGAAACTATGGTCTCATTCGATGTAACGGCACTGTTCACCTCTACCGACAAACCCCTAGCCAGAGAAACAATAGCCAACCTGCTGGACATAGAGAACAGACAACAAGACGGTGAAACTATCAACAAAGACGGTATACTCAAACTACTGGACCTGTGCCTGACAACACACCACATTCAAGAACCAAATATATGAACAAATCAACGGCACACCCATGGGCCCACCCATCTCTGGACTCATAGCAGAAGCTGTAATGCAAAGATTAGAACAAACAGTCTTACCACAAATTCAACCCAAACTCTGGGTCAGATATGTAGATGCCACCTTTGTAATCATTAAAAACACAGAAATAGAGAACACACACCGGATCATCAACACCACACTCACAGGAATCCGATTCACTAGAGAGGAAGAAAAGGACAACCAACTCCCATTCCTAGACGTGATGGTACAGAGAACACCGAACAGAGAATTCACCACAAAGGTTTACAGGAAAGCCACACACACAGACCAAGTCCTAAACTACGTAAGCAACCACCCCAACACACACAAAATAAGTTGCATCAAGACACTATTCAAAAGGGCCACAACACACTGCAGTACACCAGAACTGCAAAAAGAGGAAGAAGAACACCTATACAATGTATTCGCCAAATACGGATACCCCCGCAATTTCATCAACAGATGCCTAAGGGAAAGACAACGGAATGAGGACATGCCACAACCCAAATCCATACTACCATACATCAAGAGAATTTCTGAACTGACAGCCAGACTACTGCGACCACTAGGACTCATAACAGCACACAAACCAACAGCCATTCTCAGACAACAACTCACCAGAGTGAAGGACCCGATACCCAGCATGAGCAAAACCAATGTAGTGTACAAAATCCCATGCAAGGACTGCACAAAACACGACATAGGACAAACAGGAAGACAGCTAACGATCCGCATCCATGAACACCAACTACCCACAAAACGACACGACCAGCTATCCTTAGTAGCCACACACGCAATGACAAGCAACGTGAGTTCGACTGGGGCAACATAACTATTTTCGGACAAGCCAAACAGAGAACAGCCGGGGAATTCCTAGAGGCATGGCACTCATCCACAGATTCATTCAATAATCACATCGACCTGGACCCAATATACCGACCACTGCAGCGGACAGCTGGAACTAACAACCGGAAGCAGCAGATTCAAACCACGATAAAGGCTGGAGGAAACATCACCGAAGCGCTTCACAGGAGGCTCCCAAGCACTGAGGGTGTCCCCTAGTCAGGGGACGAAATGTCTGCAACACAAATTCCCAACTCGGCGAACAGAACCACAACAATAAAGCTCAGTATTTGGGACCCGTGTGCTCCAGGGCTGAGTATCTGAATAAATAGGGTCTATATTCTAGAAAATAGAAAGACGATTTCATTTCAGTGTCTCAGATTGTGAAGATGCTTGAGAGGGGAGATGCTGAGAAATTAATCCTGTGGGTCTGGGAATCTGAAACACAATAACATAGTCTCAGGAGTTGCTGGAAAAGCTCAGCAGGTCAGGCAGCATCTGTGCAGAGAAATCAGCGTTAATGTTACAGCATCCGCAGTTCATTCGGGTTTGATTGCCACCCTCTCAGGGTAAGGGGCAGGTTATTTGGGACTAAGATGAGGAGACAGCGCTTCACTCTAAGGCCTCTGAGTCTTTAATTTTCTCTCTCCCTGAGGATTGTGGATGCTCCCTCACTGAGTACATTTCAGATTGGAATAGACAGATTGCCGGGGTCTCAGTGAGTCACGGAATATGGGGAGTGGATAGGAAACCGGATTTGAAATCTCAAACCAGCTCTGATTGGATTGACTGCCAGAACAGACTGAACAGTTTAAACAGGCTGTATAGCCTCCTCTTGCTCACATTTCCTGAGATCTTAGATGTTTACTGAAACAACTCCCAATCCCTTTGGATTTGTTTCCATGAAACCGTTTATCATTAAATCTCTGCAGCCCTCACCCTATTTCAAACCATCTCATTCTTTCTTCAGCGTTTCCCCCCATTCCAATTGCTCAGAAATCATTACTTTTCTAACTTCCTTCCGGTCTGCTGAATCCCCCCACCCTCATAACACACGGGTTAACCTTTCCCTTCTCCCTATAGATGCTGCCTGACCTTATCAGATTTCTCAGCATGGACTGTGTTTATTTCAGAGGGAATGACATCTCCCTGTTCCTGTTTCTGTGAGAGGATACATTCCCCAATCCGACTCCTTGATATTCCGTTTGTTCATAGAGAAAAGAGGGATCGCTCTGTCCAAATTCATAACACGCACAGAAGGGCATCAATATGTTGCGGTGGTGTAAACAATAAAACATCTTAAACCAAATGAAATCCATGAGGAAATGGCAGGTTGCAATGGGATCTGAAAGGGGCAGGAATTCAAACCGCCCTCCCCCTGTTGTTATTGGGTATGATGCTCCTGACCCACCAATACACAGATCTGACTGAATGCACAAACAACCCCTCTCCATCCATTTCATTCAGAATAAGGTCAATAACAGGACGGATTAAAACACAATACAAACTGTGATGAATACAGCATGTAGGGAGGCATGTTACTGTAGAGTTTTTACAGCACTGAGATCAGGCTGTTCGGCCCATCATTCACACACCAGTCTAACCGCCTGAACTCCCTCTCTAAACCTCTCCAATTCCCCAGATCCCTGTCTGATTGAAGACTGTCTGTGTGGGGTTTCTACATTCTCCCCGGGTCTGTGTGGGTTCCCTCTTGGTTCTCCGGT
Organism: Chiloscyllium punctatum; assembly: GCF_047496795.1. NCBI lineage: Eukaryota > Metazoa > Chordata > Chondrichthyes > Orectolobiformes > Hemiscylliidae > Chiloscyllium > Chiloscyllium punctatum. The sequence goes on from NW_027310053.1 coordinate 139,684, forward strand.
TTCCTCCCACAGTCCAGACACGTGCAGGTTAGGGTGGGTTGGCCATGGTCAACTATCTGTAGTACACAGAGATGTGTAGGTGATGTGGATTAGCCATGGGAATGCGGGGTTACAGGGATAGGGTAGGTGGTGGGAGTTGGGGGGGGGGTGTCTTGGTGGGCTGCATGATGGGATTCTATGATTCCATGCTCCTTCCCATCTGTCTCTATGGATGAGGGAGACTATCACCTGACCCAATATCCCCTTCGGTGGCTCAACGTTTGCTTTGTTTCCAACAAAGAACTGCAGATGCTGCAGATCTGAGAGACAGCACAGAAATTGCTGGGGAAACTCAGCAGGTCTGGCAGCATCTGTGGGGAGGGAACCTTTCAGATCCAGGGATTGGTCTTCAGAACTGAAGGTTTCTGATTCTGGTGCTGTCAGACCTGCTGAGCTTCCCCAGCAATTTCTTGTTTGGATTTCAGACCCAATCCAGTTGGTGATGATCACGGCCTTGTTAAGTGTGTTTGGGAATGGGGAGGGAGCTGGGAGCAGGGTGATGGTGGGATAGTGGGGAGCAGCGCTGCATTCCAAGCAGTTGATCCGGGTTCGATTCCCGGCCATTACAGTGTTGTGGTTTGTAAACAGCCTTTTAAAGGTAAGGCACTCGGATGGGCGGCACGGTGGCACAGTGTTTAGCACTGCTGCCTCACAGCGCCGGAGACCCGGGTTCAATTCCCGCTTCAGGCGACTGACTGTGTGGAGTTTGCACATTCTCCCCGTGTCTGCGTGGGTTTCCTCCCGGTGCTCCGGTTTCCTCCCACAGTCCAAAGATGTGCAGGTCAGGTGAATTGGCCATGCTAAATTGCCCGTAGTGTTAGGTTAGGGGTATGGTGGGTTGCAGTTCGGCGGGTCGGTGTGGACTTGTTGAGCCGAAGGGCCTGTTTCCACACTGTAATGTCATCTAATAAATCTTTCATTCTGTGGTAAAACGGATCTGTCAGATTGCTCTTTGATATCCTGGTGATGGTTCCTGTGAATTACAGTGTGGAACCGGGCAGCATTGCTCGGCATCTCGGAAGCTTTCCCCTCTGCTGCTTCCCATTTCTTATTGAAATATTGGTTGCACCACAAGGATGGGTTTGTTTTGTTCGAAAAGTGAGAACTGCTCCTGTCAGGAACCTGAAATAATTACAGAAGACGCTGGAAACACTGAACAGTCCCAACAGCTTCTGTAGTGGTGGGGAGGGAGGATTAATGTGTCAAATCTACACAAGGATAAAATAAACTCCAGCCACAAAACACTCAGAGTTCCTAAGTTTTACAAACATCACTATAACGTTTTTCTGAACCATCAATTCCCCTTAAACCCTTCCAATGCGGAATACCATCTTTCTGACTCTCACTTTGAGAGATGTCCCTCAGTGAGCTCCTCCACCATTCTTTCCATTTCACTGGGGACCCACTATCCACAGTCTCCAATCAAATGACCTGAACTCAGGCACACAGAGATCTTAAAGAGTGACACAATGCAGATAGGAAGTTGATTTCATTTCTGTTTCTTTGTCCAATCTTCACTCAGTGAGACAGAGTCAGGTATTCAAGGCTCCAACAAGAGCTGGATTCTGCTTCTGGTGATTGTCTTCATTCAGTGAGAAGGAGGGCCGTGGGCCAGAAGGAGCTCATCATTGTGCTTCGGGTTGTCTGCTCAGTCTGCAGCATTGCAGGCCGTGGGAGCAGGGCAGTGGGAAAGGTACCTCGTGTGGACTGCAATAGGAGTTTCAACACATTGTTCCAGGCCAGTTACAGAGCTCCAGGAATTCTGCATGAGGATCGGAAAAGTGCATAGATTGAAGGAAAAGGATCAGGAAAACAGGATAAACCTGATGAGATCAGCAGGATTTCTCGGTCTAACTCTGTACCATACTTTATTTTCTGCTTCATAGAGCTACAATCCGGAGCTAAACCAACTCAGAGCAATATAAGCTCAGAAACAAATCATTCAGTCCAACACATCCATGCTGAACTGATATCCGATGTCAATCTCATCCTATTTGTCAGAATTTGGCCCATGTTCCTCTGAACCCTTTTTAATTCCTACACCCACCCAGATACCTTTTAAATGTTGTAATTGTACCAGCCTCCACTACTTCCTCGGGCCGCTCATGGATACAGTGCCCTCTGCTTGAAAAATGTTCCCCTTAGGTCCCTTTTATGTTTCCCCTCTCATCTTTAACACATGCCATCTGCTTCTAGACTCCCCCACCACAGGGAAATCACCTTGCCTTTTTACCCTATTGAGGGTCCTTCATGATTTTGTGAACCTCTATAAGGTTACCCCTCAGCCACTGACGCTCCAGGGATAATAGCCTCAATCTATACAGTCTTAACCTCCAGCACACACCCTCCAACCTTGGCAACATCCTTGTAAATCTTTTCTGAATCCTTTAAAGTTTCACAACACCCTTCTTTTAGGAGCGAGTCCAGAATTGCACATTATGTAGCAAAAGGGGCTGAACCAATACTGCAACATGACCTCCCAACTCCTTTACACAATTAACTGAGCAGTAAAGACAAAAATGACAAACACTTTCTTCGCTATCCTATCGAAATGTCAGTACACCTTCAACGATCTATGATGCTACACTCCAGATCTATTTGTTTACCAACACCCCAGTACCTTGTCCATTCAGTGTAAATGTCCTGCTCTCTTTTGCCTTTCCAAAATGCAGCACCTCACATTTATCTAAATTAATCTCCATCTGCCACTCCTCGGCCCATTGGCCCATCTGATCAAGATCCCATTGTACTCTGAGGTAACCATCTTCACTTTCCTCCACACCTCCAAATTTACTGTCATCTGCAAACTTACTAACCATTCGTCCTATGTTCACATCCAAATCATTTATATAAAATGACAAAACAACAGTGGACCCAGCACCGATCCTTGGGGCACACAGCTGGTCACAGGCCTCCAGTCTGAAAAGCAACTCTCCCCACCACTTTCTGTCTTCTACCTTCGAGCCAGTTCTCTCCCCAAAGGGTAATTCTACTGCCCCAACATACGAGTTTGAAAATATGACACCAATCTATTCCTGATGCCAACAGGCGGGTCAGTTTGCCACCGGTGCTGTTTACACTTGGAATATACCTGGAGCAGAACAACACAAACCCAACTGGAGAGGGTGGCTCTGTATAAGGAGAGTCAGGTGGAAATAAAATTCAACAAATGTGATGGAATAAAATCAAAGATCAATGAAGGTAAGGCCGTCCAAACTGGTTCACAATTTATTACATAAGGGGCTGGATAAAAACTGAAGCTATTGTAATAAATGGCTCCAGCTCACCATGGAGAATTAATGTGCTAGGACGGAAAAATGCTGAGTGATCATAAATTGCTGCAAGTTGCAAACAGCAGAATTAAAATCCAACTTGTTTTTTACTGTAAGGATGAATATTTTAATCCTGTTGTTCTTTCTCTACGAATGATACAGATGGTCATTTATTATCCAGAAAGAAAAGACAATCAATATTTTCTTTGTCATCTAACTTGGATTTGGAGATGATACTGACGATGATACCAGCCAACAGGATTGTTTGTACAGGCAGGTGAATAATAATGTCTCCAGGAAATAGCAGAAGGTTGTGGAGGGAAATGAACAGACTGAAGCCCGATGTGATGGAGTTTGGTATAAAAGGCTAAAGAGAGACAAACTCGACCGAACTACAGAGTGTGAAATGTGAACATGGATAGAGTTATCTTGGTGTTCATGTGCACAGGTCTTTTACTGTGACAAGATCTGCTGAAGGGGGAAATAGAAAACATGTGGGATCTTAAGCATCACAAATGACCCATTGAGTAAGGAGAAAGAAAATACATAAAGGGAAACACCGTGCTGTTCCTGGGGATCTGAAATCTAACCTCAGCAGGTCAGGCAGCATCTGTGAGAAGGGAACCAGAACCCATTTCTCCCACAGCAGTCTGCAAGGCACCAAGGGAGCTCCCTGATCTGATTGGCTCTGTGATAATTAACACTGCACACAGATATTAATCCAGTGGGTCAGCTTCTTAGTTAAACAGTGAGTTCCTGAGAGCGACGAGGCAGACCCTTGTATGTTGTTCACACCTACATGGTCAGTAAAATGGTATCCTGCCTGTCCCATTGCAAACCCAGCTTCAGCTCTGACCATATTTCCTGAAACCCAGCAAAGGGGAGGAAACACTGCCTCCTGGTCTTAGGTTCGTCGCTGTAGGAAAAGGTGTCTCTTCCTGTGATCTCCCTATGACAACTCCATTGCTTTTAGTTTCTCTCACTTGATTGGCTTTCTGTTCCTTCTGGTTTCGTGGTCTAGTCACACTTACCAAAGCTGAGGATCCTGCTAAATGGTAGAATCGGGCTAGGGCATCAGTAAGTGGAAGAATTAGTACAGGGGTATGAGTAAATGGGAGATTTGGTGGGAAACAATAAATGGGAGATTCGGTGTACAGCGCCATTACATTGGAAAACTGGTGTGAGTGTCAATATATGAGAGAATTAGAGCAGAGCATGTCTAAATTGGGAATTAGGGGCAGGAAATCAATAAGAAGAATTGTTGTTGCAAGCATCAGTTAATCGGAGATTCAGTTCAGTGCACCATCAAATTAAAAAAAATGCAGGTTGCCAATAATTGGAGAATTCGTTCAGATGCCATTAAATTCGAAGTGGGAGAACGGGGGCAGGACAACACTCAATGGGAGAGTTGGTGCACTTCCAGGATTTGTGCAGGATAGGGAAACGGGGGAAATAGCCATAAATAGAGTCATACAATCATAGAGATTTACAACACAGAAAAAGATCGTTCGGTCTAACTTGTCCATGCCACAATTTAAGAATTCTGGCAGAACTCCACTAAATTGAACCATTGCAAGGAACAACTTAACGGGAGAATTGGGCAAGGTCTTATTAAAATGTAATTGGACCAGCCTCCACTACTTCCTCTGGCAGCTCATGCACACAGGGCCCTCTGCATGAAAAATGTTCCTCTTAGGTCCCTTTTATGTTTCCCCTCTCAACGTTAACATGTACCATCTGCTTCAGGACTCCCCCACCACAGGGCAATCACCTTGCCTTTTTAACCTATTGAGGACCTTCATGGAAGAATTGGTGCAGTGTAACACTAAATGGGAGAATTCGGGTAGGACAATACTTGATGGGAGATTTAGAGTAGGGCACCCAAAAAACGTTCGACGTTCTCAGTCAATATGATGATTGTGCAAGGCAGCACTGTGAGGAGAACTGGTTCAGGACTTCAGTAATTGGGGAAAGTGGTGCTCAGCAACACGGAATTGGAGAATTGGTGTGGGGTATCAGTAAATGAGAGACCTGGTGCAGGGTGCTGATAACTTCGAGAATTGGAGCAAATGGGAGAACACGGGCAGTGAATCAGTAAATAGGACAAATGTTGCAAAGGATTAAGGGTCTAGAATCAATGCAGTGCACCACGAAATGGGGGAGTTGGTGCTGTTCACCACTAAAGGGAAGATATGTGTAGGATCAGTAATTAGGAGATTTGATGCAGGGATCGCCAAGATTAGAGAATTCTGGCAGCTGGTTACTAAATGAGAGAATTGTTGCAGAGAAATACTGAATGGGAGACTTGGTGCACAGTGGAGGTAAATTAGAGAGTGGGTGCATGGCAACAGTAAATGGGAGAATTAGAGTTGCGCACCCTTAAATGGTAGAATCGGGCTCGGGCACCAGTAAATGGAAGAATTAGTACAGGGATATGTGTAAATGGGAGATTTGATGTGAATCAATAAATGGGAGATTCGGTGCACGGTGCCATTACATTGGAAAAGTGGTGGGAATGTCAATATATTAGAAAATTCAAGCAAAGCATTTTGAAATTGGGGAATAGGGTCCAGGGAATCAATAAAAAGAAGAAATGTTGCAAGCATCGGTAAATTGGATATTCAGTTCAGTGCATCACTAAATGAGAAAAAAAATCAGCAGGTCACCCGCACGTGGAAGATGTGTATCAGGGAACAACGAAATGTGAGGAATTGATGTAGGACAACAATAATTGGAGAATTCATGCAGGTGCCATTAAATTCTAAGTGGGAGGACTGGGGCAGGATAACCTCAATGGGTGAGTTGGTGAAATTCCCGAATTAGTGCAGGATTGGTAAATGGGAGAATTGGTGCAGGGAAGTGGAGCAGTAATTACAGCCTTAGAGATGTACAGAACGGAAACAGACCCTTCGATCCAACTTGTCCACACCTAAATTTAAGAATCCTGGCAGCTCTCCACGAAATTGGAGAATCATTGGAAGGAACTACAAAATGGAAACTATTGGGAAAGGACTTATCGAAATGTGAGAATTTGCAACAGGGCATCAGATACTGGGTGAATTAGTGCAGTTCAGCACGAAATGGGTGAGTTATGCTGTGTTGCACTAAATGGGAGAATTGGGGCAGGACAATATCTTTTTGGCAGACTTAGTGTACGGCACCCCTAAATTGGGCGAGGGCATCAGTCAGTATGGGGATTTGAGTGAGGCAACACTGAGTGGGCTTCTGTAATTGAGGGGAATGGTGCTAACCAACACTGAATTGGAGATTTGGTGCAGGCCATCCGTAAATGAGAGACCTGGAGCACAGTGGAGCTAAATTAGAGAATTGGTGCATGGCAACAGTAAATGGGAGAATTAGAGTAGCGCACCCTTAAATGGTAGAATCGGGCTCGGGCTCTGTGGTGAAACGGGGGCAACTGCTCCCTCGACCATGACCCCACCCCCCATCACCAACCCATCATCTCCCAGACCATACAGAACCTCATCACCTCAGGAGATCTCCCACCCACAGCTTCCAACCTCATAGTCCGGGAACCCCGCACTGCCCGGTTCTACCTCCTTCCCAAGATCCACGAGCCTGACCACCCTGGCCGACCCATTGTCTCAGCATGCTCCTGCCCCACTGAACTCATCTCTACCTACCTTGACACTGTCCTATCCCCTCTAGTCCAGGAACTCCCCATATACGTTCGAGACATCACCCACGCCCTCCACCTCCTCCAAGACTTCCGTTTCCCTGGCCCCCAACGCCTTATCTTCACCATGGATATCCAATCCCTCTACACCTCCATTCGCCATGACCAGGGCCTCCAAGCACTCTGTTTTTTCCTCACCAGACGTCCCCAACAGTACCCTTCCACTGACACTCTCATTCGTTTGGCCGAACTGGTCCTCACCCTTAACAATTTCTCCTTTGAATCCTCCCACTTCCTCCAGACCAAAGGCGTAGCCATGGGCACACGTATGAGTCCCAGCTATGCCTGTCTCTTTGTTGGCTATGTCGAACAGTTGATCTTCCGTAATTACACCGGCACCACTCCCCACCTCTTCCTCCGCTACATTGATGACTGCATTGGCGCCACCTCGTGCTCCCGTGAGGAGGTTGAGCTATTCATCAACTTCACCAACACATTCCACCCTGACCTTAAATTTACCTGGACTATCTCTGACACCTCGCTCCCCTTCCTGGACCTCTCCATCTCCATTAGTGACGACCGACTTGACACTGACATTTTTTACAAACCCACCGATTCCCACAGCTACCTGGATTACACCTCTTCCCACCCTATCTCTTGCAAAAATGCCATCCCGTATTCCCAATTTCTCCGCCTCCACCGTATCTGCTCCCAGGAGGACCAGTTCCACCATAGGACACACCAGATGGCCTCCTTCTTTAGAGACCGCAATTTCCCTTCCCACGTGGTTAAAGATGCCCTCCAACGCATCTCGTCCACATACTGCACCTCCGCCCTCAGACCCCACCCCTCCAACCGTAACAAGGACAGAACGCCCCTGGTGCTCACCTTCCACCCTACAAACCTTCGCATCAACCAAATCATCCACCGACATTTCCGCCACCTCCAAAAAGACCCCACCACCAGGGATATATTTCCCTCCCCACCACTTTCCGCCTTCCGCAAAGACCGTTCCCTCCGTGACTACCTGGTCAGGTCCACACCCCCCTACGACCCACCCTCCAATTCTGGCACTTTCCCGTGCCACCGCAGGAACTGTAAATCCTGTGCCCACACCTCCTCCCTCACCTCTATCCAAGGCCCTAAAGGAGCCTTCCACATCCATCAAAGTTTCACCTGCACATCCACCTATATCATTTATTGTATCCGTTGCTCCCGATGTGGTCTCCTCTACATTGGGGAGACTGGGCGCCTCCTAGCAGAGCACTTTAGGCAACATCTCCGAGACACCCGCACCAATCAACCAAACCGCCCCGTGGCCCAACATTTCAACTCCCACTCCCACTCTGCCGAGGACATGGAGGTCCTGGGCCTCCTTCACCGCCGCTCCCTCACCACCCGACGCCTGGAGGAAGAACGCCTCATCTTCCGCCTCGGAACACTTCAACCCCAGGGCATCAATGTGGACTTCAACAGCTTCCTCATTTCCCCTTCCCCCACCTCATCCTAGTTTCAAACTTCCAGCTCAGTTACTGTCTCCTTGACTTGTCCGACCTGCCTATCTTCTTTTCCACCTATCCACTCCACCCTCCCCTCCCTGACCTATCACCTTCATCTCCTCCCCCACTCACCCATTGTACTCTATGCTACTCTCTCCCCACCCCCACCCTCCTCTAGCTTATCTCTTCACGCTTCAGGCTCACTGCCTTTATTCCTGATGAAGGGCTTTTGCCCGAAACGTTGATTTCGCTGCTCGTTGGATGCTGCCTGAACTGCTGTGCTCTTCCAGCACCACTAATCCAGTATTTGATTTTCAGCATCTGCAGTCATTGTTTTTACCTTGTTTTAACCCATGGTTCCTGCCTACCAGCATGTTGTGCTGACTCGACTCTATCTTCCTAAATTATAGGAGACAAACAGGGGGAGGGAAGAACACAGCAAGCCAGGCAGCATCATGAGGTATGAAAGTAAAAATTTAAGGTAAAACAGTTCTTCAGGACTGGGAGTGGGAGGTAGTGGGAGCTGCAGATGAAGAGGAAAGGGAGTGGTTGGGATCGGGAGAGCAGCGGGATGGTGAGGTACGGCTACGTGGACACAGGTGATGGATGCAACCTGGTTGGGCGATGGGAGGGAAGAATCCAGTTGGGAGCTGGATGGCGGAGTCGTTAGATGGAATGGAAGGGAGGAGTATGGGAAGAAAATGGAGTAAGGAGATGGGTAGTAAGGTTACTTCAAACTAGAGAACTCAATGTTACATCTTCCAGGTGGTAGGATTGCCAGGCAGATGAGCAGTTGTTCTTCCAATTTGCGGTCTGCCTCACCAAGGCAACAGAGGAGGCCAGGGGTGATTATGTCGGAAAGGGAGTGGGAAGGGGAATTCAAACGGGCGGTGACTGGGAGGTCAGGTTGGCCCCTGCAGGCCCGGCTGTGATGCTCGGTGAAATGTGCACTTAGTTTATGTTCAGTCTCCCCAATGTAGAAAAGACCACATCGGGAGCATCTGATGCAGTAAACTCGGTTGGAAGAGAGGCAGGTGAACCTCTGTCTAACCAGCAAGTACTGATTGAAGCCCTATAAGGAGGTGGAGGAGATGGTGTGCCAGCAGGTGATGCATCTTTTGCGGTTGCAGGAGAAGGTACCTGGGGGTTATGGGGGAGATTGGTGGGGAGTGTTGCACGATAACGAAGGGGACAGTCTTGTGGGAGATGTGCCAGGTGGTGGGATCCAAACCTAGTTTCCTGCATCTGATGCACCCGATGTGGTCTCACTGCATCAGGAAGACCAAATGTAAATGAAGTGAATGATTTGAGAGTGTTGCAGTCAGGCTTCTAAGGGCTGATCTGACCTCCCAATCACTTCGTATTTCAATTCTCTCCCCCCAACCCCCGCCAATCCCTTTCTGACATGGCCATCCTTGGCCTCCTCCATTGCCACAATGAACCAAACCAAAAACTGGAGGAACAAGACCTCATATGTCACTTGTGCAGCCTACACCCCGGGGACTCAACATTGAATTCTCCAATTTCAAATAACCTTCCTTCTAATCCTACGATTCCCTTCCCAGGCCTTGTCCTCCTTGCCTTCCTCTGATCAACACTTGATCCAGCTACCAACTGGATTCAGTCCCCCCATCACCAACCGGCTAATACACTTTATCTGTGTTCATTTATGCCCATCTCGCCACTCTGCCTCCTCCTCCTTCACCCGCCCCTTTATCTATAGACCCCTTTACTCCTAACCCCAGTCCTGATGAAGGGTTATATCCTAGGTGTTGACTTCTCAACGTCTTGACGCTGCCTTGATTATTCTGTACTTCCAGTCTCCTGCGTGTCTATTTTGGATTCCAATAGCTTCTGTATTTTTTTTAATTGTCTTCTTGTGGAATAGGCAGGAGAGAGGGAATGCGTTGCACCTGTTTTTATCCAATAGTTTTGATGGGCTGAATGGCTTTCTTATATTATTGTTAAAGCAGCTAGAGTTGCTGTAAGGGTTCCTTCTTTTTAACCGTGGAAATGTTTCGTGCCCAGCAGTGCTTTTGATTAATGTTACCTATATATTAACAGCACAAGCTTGAATGTTGGTCAGATTTGATACTTTCATACCCGAGGAGGTGACTCATTGTTCTGAAAATTATATAATCTTCACAGAACATCCCCACCTCAGATCGTATGACAGAGTGAAAGACATTGATCTAGCATCTGACGATGTTTGTGCCGAAGAAGCTATCCTGCGATTGTCCACAGAGATATCTAGGGACTGAGAGGATTGATGTCCACCCGCCCCATTGTGTTCTGAATGATCCAACCAGTGGGGACTTTACAACTGATTTCGATCAAGTTCAATTTTGTTCAGTCTCCTTGACACCTTGCTCAGTCAATTACTGCCATGATATCAGGGACAAGCACTCTGATTGTATGTTCATATCTTTTGTTCATGTCAATTGGCCAAGGTATATGTGTGGGACGTGTTTCCTTCTCTCAGAGGATAGTGAGGGTTGGGACTAGACAGTTAGGGGAGGCTACATCACTGAAATGTTTGGTGGGTGCGAGTGGGTGTCAATGGATTTTGACACATCAGAGAGTCGAGGACTACAATGCATGAAAGAGCAATTGCGTCCAAAATCTTCTCTACTATGATATTGGTTGTCGCTGAGATATCACTACTAACTTCCTCAAGTTCCCAAGTATTCATGTATTTCTCCACGGTAAATATAGTGTCGAAATATTCATTGAGGACTTCACCCATCTCTAATAGTTTCACACGTACTTGTCCACTTTGATCTTCGAGGGGTCCTATTTTCACTGTAGCTATTGCTTTTTCTTTTAATATTTTTAAAGAACCTTTTTGGATTTATTCTAATCTTCTCCGCCAAGGCTCTTTCTTGCCCTCTTTTCACCCTACTGATTTCCTTCTTCAGTAAACTCCTGTATCTCTTATATATCTCCAGGGATTCCCTTGATCCCAGCTTCCTGGACCTGAGCCACGCCCCAAGTTCGAACATGAATCTGAGGACCAGTTTTGTCCTTCCCCATAACTATTTGAAAATTAATAGAATTATGGTTACTGGTCCCAAAGTGCTCCCCAGTATTAACTCAGTCACCTGTCCTGCCCTATTTCCTGAGAAAAGTTTGAGTTTTGCCACTTCCAAAGTTGGACACTCTATACACTGCTTGAGGAAACTTTCCTGACGCATTTACAGATTTTATCTCATCAATCCCTTAACGCTCAGGCAGTTCCAGTCTATGTTGGAAAAATTAAAATCCCCTATTATGATAACCCTATTGCTCCTGCAGGTCTCCCCTTTCTCCCTGCATATTTGTTACTCTTATTCTTGTTGACTATTTGGGGGCCTATAGTACAACCCCAATGACGTCACCATCCCCTTCCTATTTCTTACCTCCACCCACAAAGCCTCACTGGGTGATCCATCAGTTATTTTATCTCTGATTACTGCTGTTGTACTCCCCTTAATCAGATGTGCAACTCCCATCTCCTCCTTCTGTCATCTCTGTTTAAAGCACATTTACCCTGGTACATTAAGCTGTCAGTCCTATCCATCATTTAGCCATGTTTCTGTAATGGCTATAATGTACCATTCCCACCTACCTATCCATGCCCTGAGTCCATTGGCCTTACCTGTAGGCCGCCTTGAATTGAAATAGATGAAATTTAATCCAAAAGGCAGGACTTTCTCTCTGTCGTTTTCCAGCCTAATCTTACAGATTTCTGATTACTGTATCTCCTTCCAGCCTCGCAATTTCCTCCCTGCTCCTGAGGATACCACCCCCTGCCAATCTAATTTAAGCACTCCCTTGTAACACTAGCAAATCTGGCTGCCAAGATATTGGTGCTCCCTCCAGTGCAAGTTTCTGACGGTAATCTCCCTCTCAGGAGCTTACCACTGTCAAGGTTTCTTTTTAAAAAATGTTTCTCCTAGCTCTCTGAAATCACACTGCAGAGCCTCGTCCCTATTTCTACGGGTATTATTTGTGTCAACGTGCATAATGGTTTCTGGCTCCTCCCCCTCCCCCTTGAGAATGTTCTGCAGCCACTTGTAGATATCCTGGACCCTAGCACCTGGGAAGTAACCCACCATCCTGGATTCCCGTCTGTGGCCACAGAATCTCCGATCTGTCCCTCAAACAATCGACCCTCCTATCTTTAACGTCCTGTTTACTTTTATTCTTTCCCGCTGTGCCCCAGAGCCAGTGGTAGTACGACCAACCTGTCTACTGCTGCTTTCCCCTGAACGGTCATCGGCCCCAACAATCCAAAATAGTATACTTGTTTTCGAGTAACTTTGACTCGGTCTGCATTATCATTCTAGGACAGGCCAAACAGAGACAAGCACAAGAATTCCTAGACGCACGGCATTCCAACCGGAACTACAAAAACAAACATATCAAGTTTGACTCCATGTACCACTCTCTGAGAAAAAGGGCCGGAAATTACATCATCGACACAGGAAATTACAATCCCAATTCAAGGAAACCAAAACACTCGAATAGAAAGTGGATGATAACACCAGCACTTCACTGGAGGCTCACTTATTGAGTACAGTCAATGGAACAAACCAGGAACTGCCATTAGCTATTGCTTCAGATTACATCAGAGTGCTCATGGCTGCCACCACTTAGAATCATTGAATGAAAATGCGAGCCTGCACCACCAAGTGCATATCCAAAGGGTTTTTAGACAGTTTGTGAGATTACCTGCTCAATCACCCACCGAGGGAATGCACTCCAGACACATGTCACCAGGGGCAGAATGGCAGATTCGTGATTAGCAATTTTGCCTGAGAGCGCTGGGGACCCAGGTTTGATTCCAGCCTCGGGTGACTGCCTGTATGGATTTTGTGCATTCTCCCTGTGTCTGCGTGGTTTCCTTGAGGTAATCCAGTTCCTTCCCACAATACGATGATGTGCATCTCAGGTGAATTGGCCATGCTTAATTGCCAATAGTGTTCAGGGATGTGTAGGTTAGGTGCATTAGTCATTGGTAAATATAGGAGGAAAATGTTTGGGTAGGTTAGTCTTTGAAGGGTCAGTGTGGATTTTCGGGCAAAAGAGCCTAAGTTCGCACAGTAGGGATTTTATATTCTATGTCTGTGCCACCCTCTCAGTTCAAAACACACTCACAAATCCTCTCTGAATCCCCTGCCTTTCAATTTAAGTATGTATCCCTTTGGTTTTGACCTTTCGAGTAAGGGAACCATTTGCTGTCTGTTCATCATCTCCATTCCCGTTATGCTCTTGTACACCTGTACCAGGTTTCCTCCTCAACCTTCCCTACTGCAATGAAAAAAGGAGTAAAGCTATCCCTCGCCCTTCAAAGTCTGAGTACTCATTTGTCTTGTTAATTCAGATGTGCATCATCTCACATTTATCAGTGTTAAACTTCATCGGCCATTAATCTGGATATAGAAACATCTGTTTATATCGTCCTGTAGCCTAACCATTTCCTCCTCACTGTGAACCACCCAGCGAATCTTTGTGTCATTCCCATTAGTTATCATTCCACTGCCATCCATCTTCCACATTCTCACCATCATCATTTATGAATATCACAAACAAATCTTGATTTCCTTCCTATTCTCCAGATGTTATTCACAGTAGAAGAATTAAGAATTCCAGTCAGTTGCTATTCTTATTTTTGGGAATTTACAAAGTGATGTAGTTAATACCTATCATGAGGGAGCTGCAAATTGCACTTTCAACATAGAGTTGAATTCACCTTTTAAACTCTGCCCCTCAGCATGTCTTATTCATAAAGTGTTTACCTAATTTAGAATGAACAATGGTTTGGCACCTTGCGGTGGAACATTCGCCTTTTGTGTGGCACTGTTCTTTGTAATAATAGTCAGAACTGAAGAATTTTTCATCTGCAGGATGGACGCAAACTCATTGCTTGAATCAGCTAATGTGATGAGGATAAATACTCAATTCACTTCTACGTTATGGACAAACTGCAGGAGTTCAAATCATATTCTCATGTCTACCTTGAATTGGAAGCAAATACATACTGTTAAAAAAATCAAACATGTTGAGACACCATACCAAGGAAAAAAATACATTTTATCTGATTTTGATGGAGATGCAGAAATACAAAGTGAATGTGCAATCTGAACAAGAATCAAGTGATAGAAAAAGAAATACATCAAATCATAATTTTCAATGGTACCAGATCCCAATTTTCCTGAACAGTGATGTTTTTTCACCCAACCTCACTTTTGCTAAAGAAAGTTTTTCTCAGTCACTAAAACTTCATTAGCCATTCTTCCTCCGCCTTCCTACTCTTTTTTTACACTCCTACCTCCCTTGCATTACCCCTTCTGATGCTACATACCCTTCCACGGATGATATCTCTTCACATCTTTCTTCTCCCACTCCCACTGTAAATTACACCAGTTCCCTAGTTACTCTCACTTCCACTGGCCATCACTTGCCCTTTTTGCTTTCCAACTAGGGAGATGGGAACTGCTAGTTTCGTGCTGCGATTGGTCATCTGTCAACAATGAGATTGGGATGATCAATGTCCAAGAGGAACAGACAATAGTGTATGTCTGTCACTGTCCAATACAAAATGAAAAGGATGGTTCTGTTCCCCATCCAGAATGGAACTTTTTGTCTGTCTCTGTGTCACAGCGCTTAAGCAAACAGCCTCATCACACATAGGACAAACCTCTCCTCAGAATCAGACGTCCATGCATCAGTTTTTCCTAAAACGTTGTGAGGACAGTGACCATATTGTTCAAACAAGCCATGTTCGATCATTTTGCTCTTTACCATTTTAACTCATTTTCCAATGTCATTTGAAGTGAGATCAGAGTAATTTCCCTCGCATGAAAGCAATATTTATCTCACGTAGCATCATTACCCCTCAGCAAACTGTGGTTAATGGGAATCAGAGGAAATTCTGTGCTGGTAATTTCCTCATTGAAAAATGACACCTTCCCTCGAGCTGTTGGGAATGACAAATAAACTCAGCCTTTGCTAGTGCCTTCCAAAACCATGGATGGATTTGTCTTATTAATAACATGAAGACAAATCTGTTTTCACAGTTTGGTCTAAATTCTCAGAACAGTAAGACGTTGCTGGTTGAGTGTCACCCCAATAAAATCAGAAGTTTACAATAAGATAATGATTCCGATTATTTTCAATCAGTTACTTTCTGAGGACTGATCGTACGATGTCAGTGCCACTGAGATCAACATTTTCTCTGTCCAACAGCATCTCATCACATTGGCTCAAGGCTGCAACATTCTCCAATTCTACTTCATTCTCCAGCTCATTTGCCATGTTCGCCAGATATATGAGGCCCACAAGATGGAGTAACTTAGAGATGCCTATGAGCCTCTGGAACACGCCACCCCACCCATGCCCTGCGCTCTGAGTCCACCCCGTCTCCTTTTCACATTTCTCACATTTGGGGACCTAGATGATGCACATCTGAATCTCTCCTTCTTGCATTTCATCTGAGTCCATCCCCTCTCAATAGTCCACCTCTTGTTGTGTATTCAATATTCCTGCTAAACTTCCACGCTCTAATGCTGAATGTTCTGTACTCAGCAAAAGTCTCAGCTTTATCCCGCTGTGCCCCCACTTTAATGAATTTCAGGAACGACATAATGTTGAACTCCTCTTCCACCGTGTTCTCCTCGGTGTCCATTTCTTTGGACAAGAGTCCACTCCCCATCCCACAGACCCTTCACCCAGCTCCAACACTGTCCGTCCACCTGGGCACATTCCACTGGCGTTTACTTGAACTCAATCTGTTCATTGAGAACTTCCAGTCGTTGTCTTAATTTCTCTGCATCCACCTCACTTTATCCAACCTATCACCCTCTGAACATACTATACGCTGTATGCTTTGGTCCAACCCTGACTGTGTTATTCAGCCTGTGTCGATAAGGGTGGTGGACTCACTTCTCCATTTCAGAGGCTGATTTCCAGCTCTCAGATAACTCCACATATCAACTGGTGGTCTATAACCTTTCCATGGCACATCAGGCCATTTTATGAACTAAATCTGACGACATTTCATCTGGAGATTCCCACCCACTCGCCCCAAAGGTGATGATCCTCTGATAGCAGGGCTTGCTTTTATCTTCTCCTGAAAATCCATAAACAGAACTGCCTGGGCAACCCATTGCTTCCGCCAGCTCCTGCCACACAGAGGGGTGCGCATGGATACATATGTGGGCTCAAGTTATACCTGTTCCTTCATGGGGTACGTAGACCATTCCTTGTTCCAGTTCTTTCCACCTCCCATCCACAACACTTTCTCCGATACGTAGATGATATCATAGCTGCTGCACCTCTCTCTTGTCCAGAAATTGAAAAGGTTTCGTTTCCAATTTGCACCCCTCCCTCAATTTCACAAGCTCTATCTCTGACTCCTCCCTTCCTTTCCTTGACACCTCTGCTTCCATTTCTGGGGATAGACTGGTCACTGATATCCAGTATTAACACACCGACTCCCACAGCTACCTGGAGTATATATTCTCACACCGTGTTTCTTACAAAGGCTCCATTCCATTCCCCCAGATCCTCCGTCTCCACCACATTGCTTCTGATGATGTCAACTTCAGAAATGTGGCCTCTGAAATGTCCACCTTCTTCCTCAACCGAGAATTCCCCAGCACTGTTGTCGATAGGGCCCCCAACTAGTTCTGACCCACCTGCTGCGATTCTACCCTCACCCTCTCTCCTCCCTCCTGTAACAGTATTAGAGTTCTCCTGGTCCTTACCGACCATCCCAGCAGCATTCACATGCAGAAGATCATCAGTCTGCATTTTCCCCACCTCCAGCGAGATGCCACCACCAGACACATATTTATTCCTCTTTCTTTTCTGCCTTCTGAAGTGACCATTTCCTCCAGGACACCCTGGTCCGCTCATTATTCACTACCCACACATCCACCCACCCCCCCACTCCACCACAGGTATACTTCACATTCCCCTGCCGGAGGTGTAACACTTTACCTCATCCCTCGTCACTATTCAAGGGCCCAAACATACCTTCCAGGTGAAGCAGCAACATTCCCCACAATCCGGTCTACTACATTTGCTGCTCACATTGTGGTCTGCTCTTCATTGGGGAAGCTAAAAGTAGACTGGGTGACCACTTCACAGAATAACCAAGATGTACCTATACCAAAGACCCTGAATTTCCAGATTCCTGCCAGTTTAATACCCCATCCTGCTCCCTGGTCAATATCTCTGCGTCAGACTTGCTGCAGTGTTCCAGGACATTTCAACGCAAGCTGGAAGGACAACACCTCATTTTCCCCGGGTGGACCCTGCAGCCCTTCAGACTCAAAATAATGTTCAATAATTTTAGGGACTGAACTCCTCAATACACCCTACACATACACCAGGCCTAGTTCTCACATAGCCTTCAATTACTCACCCCCTATTAAGTTAAAAATCACACAACACCAGGTTATAGTCCAACAGGTTTAATTGGAAGCACACTAGCTTTCGGAGCGACGCTCCTTCATCAGGTGATTGTCTAAGTTGTCGGTACACTTCCTTGCAGTAATCTGTTCTATTCTGAATGACAATGGCTCCTCCTTTATCTGCTGGTTTGATGACAATGTTGTCATTGGTTTTGAGAGCCTGGTTGGCATTGCATTGTGAACGGGTGATGTTTTGCTCTACCTTGTGGGTACGGCTGATGAATCTGGCATTTATATATTCCCTGACAGTTTGAGCATACATGTCAAGCCCGGGGCAGCGGCCCTCCGTTGAGGTTCTTTGGTCGCTCCTCTACAGATCCCTGTGATGACTGTTCAAGTTCATCAGTGGGCTCAGTGGGATCACTGCTGGCACCTTGAAAGAATTCCTGGAGTCTCATTCATCTGATGAACTCCTCTGTGTCTGCTGCCAGAACCAACAGGTCCATTTTGGTGGTGGGGCAGAAGTTGAGACCCCTACTCAGGGCTTCAATCTCTTCCGGTCGTAGGGTGTGGTCCAATACGTTGACAATAGACTTCCCCGCAGTGATAATGTTGTCTACTCTGGTTCCAGGGCGGGCTTTGCTATTACTGGTAAGAATGCCAAGCTTCTCCAGTTTTTTGTTCTTGGCGTGCATGTACGTGGTGTAGTTTTGTCGCCTTGTCTGTTTGGCAATGTCACGTAATTGTACTGATGTATCCTGTGTGCAGGCTGAGAGTGTGGACTCCATCTGAATTTTAAGGTTGTGGCGCCTGCTGCAGAGTTGGTGCATGAGATGATAGAGAAGTTTACGAGTGGTGTGGTGGCAAAGTCTCTCTGCATAGTCTGTGTTGTAGGTCGACCTAAGTGGGTTCGTGATCCGTAATCATTTCGGGATCTTTCCTGCTTGCCTGCATTCCTGTAGAAAATGGATGTCTGTATCGATATGTATAATCTTCTTGGAGATCCTCTCCACTTTAAGCCGGCAGTTAGTGGTGTCGATAGTAGTCATGATTTGGAGATGCCGGTGTTGGACTCGGGTGTACAAAGTTAAAAATCACACAACACCAGGTTATAGTCCAGCAGGTTTAATTGGAAGCACACTAGCTCCTTGATCAATCACCTGATGAAGGAGCGTCACTCCGAAAGCTAGTGTGCTTCCAATTAAACCTGCTGGACTATAACCTGGTCTTATGTGATTTTTAACTTGGTACACTCTAGTCCAATACCGGCATCTCCAAATCATCATCCCCTATTGTTAGCTACTAACAGTCTCCGTTAACAGCTATTCAGTCTCTTCTGTATATTAATCAACTTTTAAGGGCTACCATCCGTTCTGAGGAAGGGCCACTGAACTAGAAACGTTAACTCTGATTTCTCTGCACAAAAGCTGCAGATCCTTTGCAGCAACGTCGGTTTTTGTTTCAACAATATCTCACAATGTTTTTGTATCGCGATACAACACATCATGGATATTTAGAGCTCTGTTAAACATAGGAACTTTGTAATTTCTTATTTAATGTCCATATAAAATCCTCGAGATTCAACTGAGATAGCAGCTTTGCTTATATCGTTCAGATCAGTCAATTTGTCACAGTTCAGAAAGAAAAAGTAATCGATAGAGGGAAACTCAGCAGGTCTGGCACCCTCTGAGCAGAGATACACAGAATTACCTTTGATTTCAATATGACTTTTTCAGAGCAGTGTCACATCATATTCGATATGTTAACTCTGTTTCTCTCTGCAGATACTTCCTCATCTGTTGCGCTTCTACCATCATTCTCTGTTTGCATTTCATGTTTCGTATCACTATATTTCATGTTTCTTGACAGGGCTACATGCTGAATTCGGTTACATATGGACAATGTAGCCCTTTTCTGTTCCTATTATAGTTGGTGTGTCTGTGTCACGGCCGAAATCTGTTTCTTCTTTAAGAGTCAAAGGAAAAAAGAATATTTTTCTGATTATCCTGCAAATCTCAGGAACTCCACTTTGTTTGAAAAGACATTTTAGAGGCAGCTGACATTTCATAAGGTAATAGGAATAGGTTATTGATGGTGGAGCACTCTGTGACCTTCGTTGAACTAGCTTGTCTACCACTTCTGCAAAGGCTTTGGTTTCATATCACAGAATTATTTACAGCAGAAGTGGGGGAAACTCAGCCCATTGTCTCTTCCAGCTTGGAATGAATATATCGCTACTGTTAGTCTCCTTTACTGTCCCCATAGCCCTCCACATTTTGTTATTAGCGGCTGCTTTTAATTGTAAGTATCCTGCCAGATATGAACAATATGATCAATCTCAAACAAAAAAAAAACAGAACTTAAGGGCAAGCTCAACAGGTCTGGCAGTATCTGTAAAGAGAAATCAGAGTTAATGTTTTAGGTCCGGTGACCTTACTCAATCTGTATTCCCAATGATTAAATGGCTTGTATATACAATATAATTCAATTTATCACATTTAATATTATCCTTTTAGTTCACACTGTCCTTCAGCATTACACCTCCCAAATGTTGGCTGTTTCCTTGTTATGCATTAGATTTAATTCTATCTGTCAGAAAGAGTGATGATGACTGGGGATTATCATTGTACTCCCCATGCAGTCTCCACAGCCACTGCTCCCATTCCACCTATCTCCCAGCCAATAACATGTTCATTCGAACCTGACTCATTTATGCATAAGTCTTAATGAATACGTTCATTGTAATTATCACTTTTAGTTTTGGACTGAGGCCAAAATGCAGAAAAAAACGGTTTACAGCAAATAAAACTGCATTTAGAAGTCTGTAAATTTATATAAATACATTACTGAAGCATATTCCCAATGGAAGTTCCAAAGTTGCCTTATTAGAGCAGTGAGAGGAACATTCAGAGAAGTCCACATTTCCTGTCTATATTCAGGGCGACTGTGCTCAATGACAGTCTGTTCGCTAGCGTTTGTTCCCGTGGAGGAGAGATCAGCACAGTAACAACACCCTGATTGTGATTCTTTTGGGGGTGGAAGGATTTTTGGAGAGATGGTTACAGCACTTAAACGGACAAGAGAGCAGAATCATGTAGCCTACGAAAGGAAAATATTCTTATTCTCCCTCACAACGGACTTCACTCGAGCAATTGGTGATGGGAGATGTGACCAATAGCCAGCAATGTCAACATGTAGTCCAGTCCAGATATATTGCGAACTGAATGTGCTGTATTGAAAGCTGGGACTGTTTGCTCTAACTGTGATTGATGTCAGTCTCCATGCAATGCAACATTGTCACTGGAGGCTTTCTCTCTCCTATTAGTAAGAGGCTTTATTCAGTGCGCTATCCCACTGTAGTAACAAATGCATCAGCTCCAACAGTAACAGAGATCAACAGCTGCATAGATCTGAATCTGAGAATAGCGGACTGGAGCATTACAACAATGGAGAGGAGGTTTTCCTTGAGTCTTTTCAAGATTTCCCCCACTTGGGGATTTCTACCATATCGGATATCAGCAGTACTGATGATTATTCTGGGCAGGGTGGAGGGTGAGCTACTCACCTATTCTCGCTATTGTTGGTGGTCTCTACCTCTGTCCATTCATTAATCCCATAAACAAGTTTGAACTCCGTTGTAATTTCTGTTATCGATATTTGTCAGAGAAAGAAACTATTGTCTTCAGTTTCAATTGCAGTCTCCATTCATTATCTATGAATTACAGACCACTCCCTCACAAACATCTGAGAACAAAACTGTGCACAACCTCGAGATCCTTTTTTGCCCTGAACTGATTTATGTCTCCTGTTCTCTCTGTCACCAAACTTGTCCACTCCCAGCTCATAATATCCCCAATCTTCACCGCTGCATCAGTGATGTTGCTGAACAAACCATTGGCTGCACGTTGGTAAAATTCAGACTTAATGTTTCAAGCTCTCTTCTGACCACTTTTCCAATTACAAATATTTCAATCACAAAATTGCTCTTGCCTCGGACGTTACTTTATGATTAGGACAATGTATGAAAGTAGGAATGTCGCTGGATGTAATTCAGAAGCAAAGCCTATTAAACGAAAGATATTGTTTCAAATGATTTGTTTCAAGACCACTACAGCTGATGACAGAACTTAAATAAAAAATGATAAGAATTGGAATAAAAGTGAATTTCACGAAAAAACAAACATAAAAGCAACATTTTGTCTGAAAACCTTCATCTTTCACTGATCACCTTCAGTAAAGAAATTTAATTTTATTACCCGGTCTGGATTAATTGTAACTTGAGACCCATGACAATGTGTGTAACTTTATATTGGCTTGTGGAATGGCCTCATAATCAGAGCAATTAGTGATGGTAACCAAATGCTGCCCTTCCCACGAATGCCAACATCCCACGAA
The DNA here is from genome assembly GCF_047496795.1 of Chiloscyllium punctatum. Lineage (NCBI taxonomy): Eukaryota > Metazoa > Chordata > Chondrichthyes > Orectolobiformes > Hemiscylliidae > Chiloscyllium > Chiloscyllium punctatum. The sequence continues at coordinate 161,927 of NW_027310053.1, forward strand.
TTAACAAAATTGAAGGTGAAATCAAATAGAGGAAGATGCTGAAAATCTGCAATTATAGAAAGAAATGCAAAGAAACGAACAGAAAGTGCTGGGGAACTTTCCTGAACTGAAAGCAGCTGGAAAGGAGTGTGATTAATACCGTTGACAGGGAAGTCTGCTTTGAAGAGGAGGAGAAATCAATAGAGAAAGAGAGATATAGAAGAAAAAGAGCAAACAAAGAGAATGATGATCAGCTGGACTGGCAATCAAATGTGAGATTCACCTCATTTATTTTTCGCCTTTCCCATTTTCCTGAATATCTTGCCCTTGTAAATATAGGTATCCACACTTTTCAAAAGTTCGCTTTTCACCACTTCCCTCTCTGAATGACTTACATTAGGTCATTTTTTCGCTAACCAAAAGATATCCGAACAGGATTTTCACTTTTATGAAGAAAGCCGATTTTTTCCCATATGAATTAGTGCTACTGCACTTTACACCATATCAGCTTGCGAATGGTTTCATAGGAACGCTCTATTTATAAATAGTGAGGGAAACCTATATATATCTAAGATCATGTTTAAAGTGATTTGATTCCCTCTGTCTGTCCTCCCGAAGAGTTGTCATCTTCTTATATTCAGTAATTAGATATGGGTATCTCTGACTGGGGCAGCATGAGTTCATTTTCCCAGTTGCCCTTGAGAAGACCTTGAGCCACTGCAGTCCACGTGTTTGATCTGATATGGTTTCATTTATTTTAGTCAAATGCACAATGGAAAGGTTTGTTTTTATTGTAGTGCAGGCACATGACCCTAAACAAGAAAACAGATATCACAGGGTCTTTGGAAAGAGTGAGGCAGACATGGTTACAGCTTCACAGGAGGTGTGCAAATTAAGATCGACACTAGCAAAATTAATATTATTTGAAAAGTGAGAGATGTCAATTTGTCACTCTAATAATGGTAGGGAAGGAAGTGTTCCTGAGCATGCTGCTCCATGCTTTCAAGACTCTGTGTCTCCTCCCTGTTGGAAGAGGTTGTAGGAGGTCATGGTCAGTTTGGGAGAGAGATCTTTGATGTTGCCAGCCTTTCTGTGACAATGACAAGTTTAATGGACGGAAGGTTGTCTTCCGTGATGGTCTGGACTGTGAACACAACCGTCTGTAATTCCTTATGGTCCTAGACAGAGCAGTTACCATGTCAGGTCATTATGCACCCGAATAGAATGCTTTGAGTTGCCAGTATCCAGAGCACTGGGAGATGGGCGGTTTCAAAATAGTTCGATGTAACAATTGGCTGTTAAGTGGATACCCACGTTCTGGTTGCTGTTTTGATAACAATTCAAATTTAACTGATAATTTTAAATTATGTCCTCTATCCCAAAACCTTGTTGAGTGTATTGTATTGCCAACATCGAACTAATGAGCCATCACTTGCTTCAAACGAAGCCATCACCATGACAACGAAGGAGAAAGAAACAGAAACAAAGAGAAGGAGAGAGAGGACACAGCGAGGGAAACAGATGGACATTCAGTCAAAGAGAGAAAGGAAACAAAACAAGGAAACAGACAAGTCGCATGTGCAGGGAGAAGGGAAGGTAATAGGTTCAGGGAAAGAAACAGAAGACAAGGAAAAGGAAAGCACAGGGAAATAGGTAGTGTGAGAGAAACAGTGAGAGACAAAGGTCACAGCGAGCTGGGGCTAGGGTCATGGGGAGCCGGGGGAATGGGAGGAGCTGGGGGTGATGACCGGAGAGACCTGGGCGTGAGCACGGCAGTGACCTGGGGGTAGGGAGTTGAGGATTTATTTTGTCCTGTGCCAAGATGTCCAGGAAGATCATGGTAAGAATGGATGTACTGAACGATGGCCGTAAAACATGTCTGAGAGGTTACACTGCACAGGGCGTGCGCTAGGCGAGATCAATATGAACAAAATCAGCATTATCTGAGATGAGAGCCCATTCATCAGTCTAATAACAGCTAGGAAGAAGCTGTTCCTGAACTTGTTGCTCTGTGTGTTCAAGCGTCTGATTTTTTTTAGTCTGATGGAAGAGGTTGTGGGAGATCTTTACAGGTTTATGATGGGTCTTTGGTAATGTTCGAACAAAGAGCATTCCAGTACAGGAACAGGCCATTTGGCGGTCCAAGCCTGCGCCGATCCAAATCCTCCATCTCAACCTGTCTCATATTTTCTAAAGGTCTGTATCACTATGCTCCCTGCCCATTCATGTATATTTCCCGAAACATCTTAAATGGAGCACCACTGGTCACAGTTCTCCATTTTGAGAAACTCGCTTCCCCTACTACGTTCTGTCCCCTGTTGACAAGCCAGTTCTTCATCCATGTAGCTAGCACACCCTGGACACCGCGTGACTTCACTTTCCCCATAACGCAACCATGGGAAATCATATCAAACGTCTTCCTGAGGTGCATGTACATGACATCTACAGCCCCTCCCTCATCAGTCAACTCTGTCACTTCCTCAAATAATTCTATTAAATTGATAAGACATGACCTTCACTGCACTAAACCATGTGGCTTCTCACTGATAATATCATTTTCATCCAAATGAGAATAGATCCTACCCCTCAGTATCTTCTCTCGCAGCTTCCCTACTCCAAACGTCAGGCTCACCAGTCGATAATTAACTGGATTATTCATGCTACCCTGCTTAAACAAGGCGATTAGAAACTTTCCAGTCCTCTGGGACCTCAGTTGTGTTCAACGACATTACAAAGATATCTGTTAAGTACCCTAGCTATTTCCTCTCTCCCTTCCCTCAGTAATCTTGGATAGATGTTGGCATCCTTTTTGCGGCAACGAGCCTTGTAAATAGAGTCAATGGTTGGGAGATTGGAGTCCGTAGTAGACTGGGCTGTGAGCACAATCTTGTGTAGTTTCTGATGGTCCTAGGCAGAGTGTTGCTGAACCAGGACATTATGTACCCGGACAGTACGTTCACAATAGTGCATCTGTAGAAGTAGTGCATGCTAAATATCCTTAGCCAACTGAGGAAGGAGGGACGTTTTTGAACCTTCTTGACTGTCACACCTATGTGAGAAGTCCAGGGTAGGTTGCCAGTTATCATCACTCTGAGGCACCTGACGCTCTGCATTCTCTCAACCGTTGATGTAGATAGGGGCTTGTTCCCCTCCTTTCCTTCTAAAGTCAATGATCAGTTCTTTACGTCTGCGGAATCTGAGAGGGAGGTTATTATCATTCCACCATGCCACCAAACCCACTGTCTCCTTTCTGTGTTCAGACTCATCGTTGTTTGATATCCCTCCTGCTTTAGTGATGTCATCAGCAAACTTACAGTTGGCATTGTTTGGAATTTGGCAACACAGCCACGTGTGTACCGGAGTACAGTAGGGGGCTGAGGACACAGTCCTGTGTGTACAGGGAGTACAGTAGGGGGCTGAGGACACAGCCGTGTGTGTACAGGGAGTACAGTAGGGGGCTGAGGACACAGCCCTGTGTGTACAGGGAGTACAGTAGGGTTCTGAGGGACACAGCTGTGTGTATAGGGAGTACAGTAGGGGGCTGAGGGACAGTGCCATGTGTGTACAGAGAGTACAATAGGGGGCTGAGGACACAGCCGTGTGTGTACAGGGCGTACAATAGGGGGATGAGGACACAGCCACGTTTGTACAGGGAGTACAGTAGGGGACTGAGGACACAGGCGTGTGTCTACAGGGAGTTCAGTAGGGGGCTGAGGGACACAGCCGTGTGTGTACAGGGAGCACAGTAGGGGGCTGAGGACACAGCCGTGTGTGGACAGGGAGTACAGTAGGGGGCTGAGGGACACAGCTGTGTGTGTACAGGGAGTACAGTAGGGGGCTGAGGGACACAGCCGTATGTATAGGGAGTACAGTAGGGGGCTGAGGGACACAGCCGTGTGTGGACAGGGAGTATAGTAGGGGGCTGAGGGACACAGCCGTGTGTGTACAGGGAGTACAATAGGGGGCTGAGGGACACAGCTGTGTGTGTACAGCGAGTAGAGTAGGGGGCTGAGGACACAGCCGTGTGTGTACAGGGAGTACAGTAGGGGGCTGAGGGACACAGCTGTGTGTGCACAGGGAGTACAGTAGGGGGCTGAGGACACAGCTGTGTGTGTACAGGGAGTACAGTAGGGGGCTGAGGACACAGCCCTGTGTGTACAGGGAGTACAGTAGGGGGCTGAGGGACAGTGCCATGTGTGTACAGGGAGTACAGTAGGGGGCTGAGGGACACAGCTGTGTGTGTACAGGGAGTACAGTAGGGGGCTGAGGGACAGCCTTGTGTATAGGGAGTACAGTAGGGAGCTGAGGGACACAGCCGTGTGTATAGGGACTACAGTAGGGGGCTGAGGGACACAGCCGTGTGTGCACAGGGAGTACAGTGTGGGGCTGTGGACACAATCTCCAGGAGCACCAGAGTTGAGTGCTATTATGGCGGAGGTGAGGATACCTACCTTCACTAATTGTGGTCTGTGGGTCAGAAACTCGGGGATCCAGTTGCAGAGGGTGGAGGTGGGACTAAGGTCACGGAATTTTGAGATCAGTCTGGAGGGGATAATGATGTTTAAGGTGGAGCTGTCGTCAATGAGCAGGAGTCTGGTGTAGGTGTCTTTGTTGTCCAGATGTCCTAGGGATGAGTGCAGGGCTCGGGATATGGCATCTGTTGTGGACCCATTACATCAGTTAGCATATTATATAGGATCAAGTCAGGCTGGGAGATTGGAGGTGATGTGGGCCATAACCAGCCTTTTAAATCACTCCATGTTTATTGAGGGGAGAGCCACTGGGCGGTAATCATTAAGTCATTAAAGCATGAGCTTTCTCACTTACAAGGTTGATGTTGGTCTTCTTGAAGCAGGTTGGGATTTCAGCTTGTGGGAGGGAATGGCTGAAATTGTATATGAATACCTCTTCCAGTTGGTCCTCCCAGGATCTGAGTGCTCAGCCGGGAACACTATCCAGGCCCATCGCTTTCCATGATTTGACCTGCAGGAAGACTGATCATGCCTGCAGCAGTGACAGCGGGCACAGGTATATCCGAGGGTGTCGGGGCAGGTTTCAGCCTGGCAGTCACACAGTCATTCATCACAGACATCCCTTCGCCGACCTCCCTCCATTGTCATCAATACACAGTGACATGGTTCGTGTGAGCACCACTCGGTTAGTGTTGAGACAGAGTGACATCAATGGACTGGGATTATGTGCCACAATGAAGTAAACTCACACCAAAAGGGGGTAGCGTGTGCTTCTACTGAGAGTCAGTGCTGCAGGGAGTGAAGACTTTACAGGTGTAATTCAAGTCAATCCACTGCTTCAACCTGAATGGTGTCAAGCACCTTGACTGTTGTGCCTTGGAGAGGGTGGACGGTCCTTAATGAGCCAGGAATTATATTATATATGAACAATGTGAACAAAGGATTTGAGGGCAGGTTTTGCTAATTTGCAGATGATATTAAAGAAGTGGGGAAGCTGGAGAACGGCTTGAACAGTTTAGGACTGTAGGAAAACACGTGGCTGATGGAACACAATTATGGGAACGTGAGAGAATCTGCACTTTGGTAGGTGGAATAGAGGAGACACTATGTTCTAGTAGGATCCATTAAATCTGAAGCACAAAGGGATTTTGAAGCACTCGTCCTCTCTTATGGTTAACTTGCATGCTCAGTTGGCAGTTAGGAAAGCAAAAGCAATGTTCGCATTCATTTCAAGAGAGCAAGAATGCAAGACGGGAGACATACTGCTGAGAATGTAATGGGCTCTGGACAGACGGCATTTGGCCAATTGTGAGCTGTTTTGGACACTATCTCTGGAGAAAGATATGCTGGTGTTGGAGGTGATCCATCCTGGGAATGACGGCTTGTCATATGAGCAGCAGTCTGTGTACTTGATGGAATTTACAAGAACTGTGGTGGGTGCGGGGTGTCTGATTGAAACTAATGGGTTACTGCAAAGACTGATACAGTCAGTGTGTAGAAGATATTTCCACTTTTCATAGAGACAATGACAAAATGGCACAGTATCAGAGTTAATGAATGGGCTGAATGGCCTAAATCTACTTGCCATATCTCATGCCGTTAAGGTCATAGGGTCTATTATTCAGTATAGACTTGTAAGTCTCTGACCTGCTCTTGTAACCCTGTATTTGTCTGTCGATTTGACTTCACGTTCTGTTCAATGGTAACCCCTGTGATATGGACAGTGGGAGGATTCAGTGTCAGCCAGGACTCCATTAATACTTTGAATGTGAGCAGCTGTCAGTGAGTCTCATCGGGCGGGAGTGCATTCTCTTTACGATGATTGTCATTTTCAAAGGATTGATCCTGTTACGCCAGTATTGTTGATTTAAACAAAACAGGTGCAATTTATCACAGCACTCAGCAACAATATGTCATCGAATACTGAACACCCTTTAATAACAGAAAAGTCTAAAATGTTCACTAGTAGAAACACTGCTTTGCTGTTCGTGTTCAAATCAGATAACCTGTCCAATCGAGATGCTCAACTTCGAACTATTCTTAATTTTTTTTTTGGATGTGGGCATCGCTGGATGTGCCCAGCATTTCTTGCCCGTCCCTAGTTGCCCTTCAGAAGGTGGTGCCTTCTCGAACTGCTGCAATCTACCTGCTGTGCGGTGACCCACTAGTGAGTACAGAGGGAATTCCAGGGTTTTCACGCAGCAACAGTGAAGGAACGGCAATACATTTCCAAATCAGGATGTTGACTGGTTTGGAGGCGAATTTGAAGGTGGTGGTGTTCCCAAAAGTCTACTTCCCTTGTCATTCCAGGTGGAAGTGTTCGTTAGGTTGGAAGGATCTGTCTGAGGATCTTTGGGGAATTTCTCCATCGTGTCTTGTAGATAGTGCATACTGCTGCTCCTGAGTGACCATGGTGAAGGGAGTGAATGCATATGGATGTGGTGCAAATCAAATGGGCTGCTTTATCCTAGATGGTGTCAAGCTTCTTCAGTGTTGTTGGGGCTGCACCATTCAGACAAGTGAAGATATTCCATCTCATTCCTGACTTGTGCCTTGTAGATGGTGGACATGCTTTGAGTAGTCAGGAGGTGAGTTTCTCCTGCAGTATTCCTAGCCTCTGATCTGCTGTTATATTTATGTGGGGAATCCAGTTGAGTTTCTGGTCAATGATACACCCCAGGATATTGATAGTGTGGAGTTTAGTGATGATGATGATGCTGCTGAATACAAAGTGGTTGTATTGTTTCTTAATAATGACAGTCATTGTCTGAATTTATGTGGCGCAAATGTTACTTGCCACTTGCCAGCCCAAGCCTGGATATTGCCCAGATATTGTTGCTTTGGGCATGGACTGCTTCCGTATGTGAGCATTTGCGAATGGTGTTGAACATTATGCAGTCATTGTTGAATATCCCCACTTCTGACCTTATGATGGAATTGAAGGTCATTGTTGAAGCTGCTGAAGATATTTGGACCTAGGACATTATCCTAAGGGACTACTTCAGAGATGTTCTGGAGCAGAGATGACTGACCTCCAACAATAATGACCATCTTCCTATCTGTCAGGTATGACTCCAATAATGGAGTGTTGGCCCCGCGATACTGTTTTTGCTTGGGGTCCTTGATGTCACATTTGGCAGAATGCAGCCTTGATGACAAGGGCTGGAATTCGGTTCCTTTCTCCATGTTTGCACCAAAGTTGTGACGAGTTCAGGAGCTGAGTGACCCTTGCAAAAACCAAACTGGGCGTCACTGAGCAGGTTATTTTTGAGCAAGTGCTGCTTGATAGCACTGTTATTGACATCTTCCATCATTTTACTGATGGTGGAGAGTAGACTGATAAGGCGGTATTTGGACGGGTCTAATTTGTCCTGCGTTTTATGTATAGTACGTACTTGAGCAGTTTTTCCCTATTGTCAGTTTGTAAACATACTGGAACAGCTTGGCTAGGAGGGCGGGATGTTCCGGAGTACAAGTCTTCAGGACAATTGTCAGCATGTTATTAGGGGCCATAGCCTTTGCAGTATCCAATGCCTTCAAACCTTTCTTGATATCAATGAATTGAATTTGCTGAAGATTGCTATCTGTAATGATGGGGACCGCCGCAGGAGGCCGAAATGGATCATCCACTCAAAACTTCTGACTGAAGATTTCAACGAAAGCTTCAGCCTTATTTTTGCATCATTGAAGTTGGGGATATTTGTGGAGACTCCTACTCCAGTGAGTTGTTTAATCATCCGCCACCATTCACGATCGGACTAGCAGGACTGCAGAGCTTAAATCTGATGCATTGATTCTGTGATCTCTAAGCTCTGTCTGTCCCTTGCTGTTTATGCTATCTGGCATGCAGCTTGGAAGGTTCAGCAGATGAACATTTTATCTTTATATATTCCTGGTTCTGCTCCTGGCATGCCCTCCTGCATTCTCCATTGAACCAGGGTTAATCCTCTGGTTTGATGGTAATGGTTGAGTGGGGGACATGCTGGGCCGTGACGTTACAGATTGTGCTGGAGTATCGTTCTGCTGCTATTGATGGTCCACAGTGTCTTGTGGACGGTCAGTCCTGAGTTGCAGATCTGCTAAAAGTCTGTGCCATTTAGCATGGTGATAGTGCCACACAACACAATAGAGTTTATGGAGACAATAGACTTCATCACCACAAGGACAGTGTGGTGGTCACTTTTACCGATGCTGTCATGGACATATCCAACTTCAGTTGGTAGATTGGTAAGGATGGGTTCAGATATGCTTTTTTACCCTCTCGTTCATTCCGTCACCACCTTCTGCAGACATAATCTAGTAGCTATATCCTTAGGAACCGACCAGCATGATCAGTAGTGTTGCTGCCAAACCACTCTTGACAGTCGACTTTGAAATCCCCCAGCCAGAATACACTTTGTGCCCTCGCCACAGTCAATGCTTTCTCCAAGTGTTGCTTAACATGGAGGAGGACTGATTCAGCTGAGGAACGACGTTACGTGGTAATCAGTAAGAGCCTCTGTTGTCCATGTTTAATTTCTGTTATTTCCGTAAGGTATGATTCCGTGAGTATGGCTATGTCAGGCTGTTGCTTGACTAGTCTGTAAGGCAGTTGTTCCAATGTTGGCACGAGACTTCAGATGTTAGTAAGGAAGACTTTTAAGGTTCTACAGTGATGTTTCTAATGTTGACTTTTCTGATGCCCATTTTGATGCCAGGTGGTCCATCCGGCTTCATTTGTTTGAAACTTTGAAGAGATTGATCCAACTGAATGACTCATTAGACCATTTCAGGGGGCGATTGAGAGTCAATGACATTGCTTTGGGTCTGGAGTTTCATGTCAGCTAGACCAGGTGAGGATGGAAGATTCCTTCATTGCAGGATATTGGTAAACCAGATGTATTTTTCCGACAATCGGCAATGATTTCATTCTCAGCAGTAGATTCTTAATTCCAGGGATATTTTTTACATTATTGAATTGAATTTCCATCATCTGCAGTGGTGGGATTCTACCTGGATTCACAGAACAGGAGCTGATTTTTCTGGATTGATAATCTCTTGGTAATGTCACGATACCCACTTGGAACCACATGTTGTACTCAGCTGCCATTTATTGTGTTACCCTGTTTTTCATTCATTGCTTATGTTATTCTGGAATCTCATCCTTCATAAAATCCTGATTGATATACACACTCATGGACGTCTTCTCGACTGCTCGAATTTCATTCAGTCTGTTTTGTTTGAACAGACATTTCAAGGCAGTTGTACACCAGAGAAGAGTAGGAAAAGAGAATGGGTGATTGTGCACTGTACCTGTCACCGGACCAGCATGTCTGCCCCAGAAATATTTATTGTGGGTCAGATAATCTCAATTATTATGACATGGATGAAGGGCATTCAGCCCATCGTGCAGTCACAAGTTCTCTAATTGCACAATTGGAGATAGAGAGAGTGTGTAAAGAGACATTGTGTGAGAGAGAAATAAACAGAGAGAAATCAAGTGAAGGGAGATAAACTGAGAGAGGATAGAAAAGGGGGAGTGACTGACTGAGTGAGAGAGGAAGAGGTGTTAGATGAGGGTGAAGTTAGGTAGATCAGAAGACTGCATTACGTTCGATAAATATGGACAGACAGAAGTTAGAATCTTTATTTAGAAATTCCTCTGGACGGCAAGCCCTTTGTCTGGGCTTCATACACTGTGAGCACTGTGCTGATACTGGCTGTCATCCCAAATTATTTATTTACAACAATATCACAGAGCTGGGTTACTGACAGCTAAACAGAACCCATTAGGTCAATAGATTGGTTCCATGGAGAAAGCAGAGTTTTTAAATAGACTGTGCCAAGAGCAGCAGGAAATGATAACCACCACCCCGCCTCCACGATCCCCCCACCCCCTCCTCCCACACCGATACTGTATGAGAGATTAGGCCAGAGAATCTCAGTGAGGGGATTCACTGACAGAGGTGACATCACGATCTTAGCTGTATGTCAAATAATGATTGATAAAGTTTGCATACCACTTTCCTAGTTATGTAATTCACATTTCAATTTATATAGCTCAATATCAGGAATGTATTTTAACAACTTTATCTCTTTGTACTTTGCATATATTGGTTTGTGCAGAAAATCATTTTGTTCCTGTATTTTGTATTGCATAAATGCATTTCATTAATATTGTCTCTGCTAATTCCTCATTGTAGATGTATTCTTGAATCTGTTCTTCATATGAGTAATAAAGAGTAACATTCCAATACTGGTAAATGGGGAACATCACTGTCCCTCCACCCTCCGCCATGTCCTCCAGACCTCTCCGTCTTCTGCCTTTTCCCCAATATCATAATCACAATGTAATTGAAGTCCATTAAATGACACTTCATGACAGCTCCTTAACATCGATAACATCAACAGCATGACCCAAACCTGCGCTCTCTGATCCTGGAATAACAATCTGCACTGTGTTTGCAATGTGCACTTCTCTGTTAATGTATCCATGCCATTTATTTTGTTGTAACCCACGTTTTTTTTGGTACATTTTGCGATCAGATCATGGATGATAGTTGTTTTCTCAATGTTTTACAGATATTGCAATGACTGATCAGTTGTTGCAGGATTCATTTCTGTATTTATGAGCAGAGAAGCATGTTTATGTTCCGTTAAACTTCTGGCCTTACATCCATATCCAAGGCCGACTGAATGGTTACACACAATCAATCTGCCATCTTTAACATTCCTTCCTTCAGTCACACTCACATATCACACCCAGAATGCATAAATGTTCAACGTTATTTTGAATTTTAATAAAGTAGCTTTGAATTCAAAGGGGTTAAGTGGAGCTATTTGTTCAGCGATTGTAATTACGTCAGTCTCCGTGGATTTTAAGCGTCCCTAGAGAGATTTTCTCATCTATCAATAAGGGAATACTTTCAGTGTTTTATCCCATAGTGTGAGCGGGAGCATGTCCAACAGCAATAAGAGAGATTAGCAGCTTCAGAGAGAAGGGCACGAAAGATGGAAATCTAGGAACATTAGACTGGAATGATCCAACAATGGATAGGAGTTTATCCTTTGGTCTTTACTGGCTTTCCCAACCTTGGATATCATTAACATCGCGGATTGAAGATGTACTGATGGTTATTCAAGGTGGTTACTATCCTATCCTTGCTATAGTTGGTGTTCCTGGTAAGTCACTCTTCTGTTTAGTGAAAAGGTCTGAACTGGTTCGATGCTCAGGATATGCAGATTTTGGAAAGGTGCAAGCCAACGTTTTCAGTTCCAGTCAAAGATTCTATTCCTTAGGAATTATAACTAGCAAACTATTATTTACATATTACTCTGCAATACGCGAGGATAAAACATACTGTTCTCAACCTCTTTGATTCGTTTTCTCCTGCAAAGTGTACATCTCCATATCCTCCCCACATACCAATCCTGTCCAGTACCACCATTAAGCCGTCCCAGTCTCTTCCTCAGCCTCAGTTCAATTCCTGAATAAACCATCGTTTGTGCCTTTGTTAATTCAAGATACATCTGTTTCAACGCCCTTCTAACCACGTGTCCATTGCAAAATAATTGCACTTGAGATGTTTAACTTGTTCTCTGCACAAAATCTAGAAGATGGGCAGCCAGTGTATGGTGGGTCACGTCATTGGCTCGTATTCTAGAACCACAGAATAATAACCTGTTGATATTGGCTTCCCTTTGCCCATTAGAGAAGGCAGTGGATCATCCTTCTCTGGTTAAGTCTCTGTTTAACTGAAAACCCACGACAATGTGTTGTACTATTTATTGTCGTGTGGAACAGCTGAAACAGCGACTCAGTTCAAGATCAGCATAACGTGCTGGCCTGAGCATGGCTGCACAAATCCCGTGAGGGCAGAACAAAAGGAAAGGTAGCTCCCTTCCTCTGCCTACATCCCATATTCCAACGGCTCATTTCCATTCAGGTAGGTAGCCATTCATTGTTTTAGATGGATTCTTTGTGATTGAGTCTCTTCCAAGAGCGCTGACCACCTCCATGGGCACCTCTGGTGCTTGCTTTATTGATGCTGACCTACAGATGTAAGGATGTTTTTAAATTCTACATCAATGGCATTGCAATGTAAATGAATTGCTTCTTGTGTCAAATGAAAGAAATGCAGCCAGCTAAGTGAGGGAAAGAAATTATTGTAATCAAACCTGAGAGTGTTGTTGATGCAATATTTGGGGTATTGTGGACAGATTTTCTTTACTTTATATGGAGTGATCTCTTTACCACAGAGAGAGTGATGAGGGGTTCCACCAGATTAATCCCTGGGATTAAGACACCGTGAGGAGTGAGTGAAGCTTGATCTATAGCGCTCTGAGGGAATAAGAGGTGATTGCTTTGAACCCTGAGAGGGATGGACAATCACTCCTGATGTACTAAACAGACAATGAGAAGGTGATAAATTCCACGACTGCTATTTCATTCAGGATGCGTGATTCGGGATAGTTTAAGTGCCTGGGCGGACTACACCCACCCACCCCAACCCCTACTCCCCATTGAGAGATACAGAGAGGTCCAAGTTTTGAATAAACACTCCCCACATTAATACAGTGCAGTTGGTGTGTGATCCTGAACTGAATGTTATATTATCCACCACCTTTACAGCAGGCACAGTACATTCATTCTAAAGCTTAACTATTTCCAACATCTCTGACCTTTATGAAGAACATGAATCTATCTTCTCAGAGATACAAGGTCCTTCCTTAAGGTTTAGACCAGAAGACTATAAGACATTGGAGCATAAATTAGGACAGTTAGCCCATCGGGTCTCTCCGTCATTCAATCATCACTGATAGGTTTCTCAAACCCATGCTTCGACCTTCTACCCATAACCCTTCATCCCCTGGATAATCAAAAACTATCTCCGTCTCAAATATACTCAATGACCTTCCCCCACAGCCTTCTGTGGCAATAAATTTCAAAGGTTCAACCCTTCTAGAGTTAAATAACTTTCTCCTTATCACTCTCTAAAAAGTGTTCCCTTTCATCTAAGGCTGTGCCCTCGGATTCTAATCCAATGGATACATCTTATCAGCATCCACTCTCTCCGGGTCATTCAGTATCCTGTCTATTTCAATTACATTCCCTCTCATCCTTTCAAACTTTACCAAGTATAACCCAGAGTACTCAAACATTCCTCATGCAATAAGCTTTTCATTCCGATGACCATTCTCGTGAAAATCTTCTGAACACGCTCCAGGACCAGTACATCCTTCCTGAGGTATGGAGCTCAAAAATGAGCACAATACTCCAAATATGGTCTGTTCAGAGCCGTATACAGTCAGTTCTTACGTTCAATTCTTGTCGGAGTAAATGCTCCCAATCATAATTACAATTGCCATCCTAACTACTGCCTCAACCTGCAAGCTGACCTTGAGAGAACCCTGCACTAGAACTCCCAACTCCCTTTGCACTTCAGATTTCTGAATTTTCTCGCCATTTAGAAAATAGACCATGCCTCTATTCTTCGTGCCAAAGTGCATGACCTCACACTTTCCAACGTTGGAATGCATCTGACGATCTCTTTACATGTCCAAATCCTTGTTCAGCCTCTCCACTTCCTCAATATGACCTGTCCATCTCCTTGTCTTTGTATCGTCTGCAAACCTAGCCAGAGTGCCCTCAATTCCTTCATCTAGATTCGTTAATGTAACAAGTAAATAGTTATAATTCCAACACTGAGCATTCTGGATCACCACTTGTCACCGGTTGCCATCCTGAGAAGTACACATTTATCCCCACTCTTTGCTTTCTGCCAGACAGACAAGCTTCTATTCTTGCCACTGCCTTGCCTCGAACACCACGGACCCTTATCATACTCAGTAATCTCCTGTGTGACACCATGTCAAAGCCCTTCTTGAATTCCAGGTGGATAACATCCATTGGCTGTGCTTGATCGAGCCTGTTCATTTCCTCTTCAAAGAATTCCAATAGATTTGTCTGGCATTAACTTCCCTTGATGAAATCATGCCGACTTTGCCCTATTTTACCAAACACTGTCAACTATTCAGAAATCTCATCCTTCAGAGTGGATTCCAGGATCTTACCCATGACAGAGGTTAAACTATTCATGGTGGGATTTGTTTTGTCTTTTTCCTTACTTCCTTGTTAAAAAGGAGAGTCACGTTAGTGGGTTTCCGGTGCTCTGGGATCATTCCTTACTCTAGTGATTCCTGAAAGATAACCACGATTGCCTCCACTCCCTCTTCAGCTATCTCCCTTATAACACTGGGATGTAGTCCATCTGGTCAAGGTTGTTTACCCACCTTCGGGCCATTACATTTTTTTTCTAGCATGTTTTCCATGGTGGGGGCCATCATACTCAGCTCTGGCCCCTCAATCTCTTGAATGTTTAAGGTATTACTCGTGCCTTCCACCATGAAAGCTGATGCAAAGTAATTATTCAGTTCCTTGGCCATTTTCTCGTTCCTCCACTGCTATCTCTCCAATGTCATTTTCCAGCAGTCTAATGTTCACTTTTGCCGCTCTTTTGTACTTTATATATCGAAACAAACTGTTCCAGTCTTCCTATATGTTACTGGCGAGCTTACCCCCATATTTAATAATCTCCCTCCTTATTTTATTTTATTTGCCCTCTGTTTTGTCTTTGTAAGCTTTCCAATCCTCAGGTTTCCCACTGCACTTTACCACATTATATCATTTCTCTTTTGCTTTTATGCTATACCTGACTTCCCTAGTCAGCTACGGTTGGCCCATCCTCCCTGTACAAGTCTCTTTTTCCTCTGGATAAATCTCTGCCTTATCCTGAATTACTCCAAATATGTCCTGCCATTGCTGTTGCACTGTCTTTCCTGCTGGGCCCGAATCCCAGTCAATTCCACCCAGCTCCTCACTCATGTCTGTGTAATGGCCTTTATTCAGCTGCAATACCGTCACTTCTGATTCTGACTTCTCCACCTGAACTTGAAGAGTAAATTCAATCATATTATGATCACTGTCACTTGCAGCTCCCCTCATCCAGTCTGCCTGCACAAGCTGCTTCAAAAAGCCACCTCGTAGACGTTCCACAAATTCCTTTTCTGCCAACCACTATCAATCTGAATTCCCAGACCATCTGTATAATAAACTCTTACATGATCACTGTAACTTTGCATTTCCTGCAGATCCTTTTAACTCCTGATGTATCTTACACCCCAGCTCCCTGCAGTTTTTCACCTTTTTGATTAATCAATTCTACCGACACAGATTCTACACCATCTGACCTTATTTAATTTCTTATTATTGATTATTGATTCAATTCCATTCTTAATACTGAGCCAACTCTATCTCTCTGCCCACTTGCCTATCTTTTCGACAGGATGAATATCCTTGAATATTCAGCTCCCAACCCTGACGCTCTTGCAGTGATGTCACTGTTCTGCCCAGTATGTCGTACCTACCAATTTATGGATGAGTCACAAGCTCATTTACCTTATTCCTTATCCTGCATGCATTTCGATATAATACTTCAGTCCTCTATTACCCGTCGCTCTTCTCATTGTCATTTGTTTGTCCAGCTACTGATACCTAAACGGACCCTGACCACTGGATCATTCCCCTCCCGCTCCAAGTTCTGCAACCCAGATGATATATCTCAAACCCAAGCTTCATGTAGGCAACACAACCTTCAGAACTCTTAATCCCGATCACAGAGAACAGTATCTATGCTTTTAACTATACTATCCCCAATTATCCATCATTGGGCAGCATAGTGACACAGCAATGCTGCCTCACAGTGCTAGGGACTTGGGTTCATTTTCAATCTCTGCACCCTGTCTGTGTGGACTTTGTATATTCACCCGTCTCTGCATTGGGACCGTTAACTCTTTTCTCTCTCCACAGTACGTCTCTGTGTTTGCTTCATATTTCTACCACATAAACTATTTTTGCTTTTGTTCGATGGAGAAACGCAGCAAATGTGACAGGTTTTTGTAAAAGCAGCCGTGGTTCGCGGGTTCCTCTGGGTGTTTAGGAATCTTGCCCGGCCACTAGTCTGAGTGAAGTTTCCCTGGATGCTTATTCCATCTCTCTCAGTTCCCTCAGTCCATCGTCACTACATGCAGCCTTTCCTTGTGCTACCCCGGGACTCCCCACACCCCATTCCCTGGCACTGGATACTCTCTTCACAGGACTGTGCACACGACACTGAGAACTTTCTGACCCGCTGGGGATGTTGGGTAAAGACCCTGCCATTGAAAGGAACAGAATAACTAGAATCCAGTTGAATCGCAAAGCTGAGTAAACAGGCTGAATTACATCCATCTGCTCTCACATTTTCTAATCTTCTGCTTATCCTCGGCCATCTGCCGACTCGGGAATCCCAATGATCCACATATCGGAAGTGCTGCCTCCCCGATCAGCTCTTTGGCCGTTTATTTATCTGTTCTACTTGACCATTCCTAACCTCACTCGCACGTGACATATTCTAATGTCTCCAAAACTCAAATATCCTTTCAGCACAACTCCAGCAAGGCCTTTTCTTTAATCTGGATAGACTTGATAATAAGCCCTTTGTCTGGTGCGATACCCTGTGAGTACCGTGCTGATACTGGCTGTCATCCCAGATCATTTATCGCCAATGACATCACAGAGCTGAGTTGCTGACAGCGAAACACAATCCAATAGACCAATAGATTGGTTCCATGGAGAAGATGCATTAAGTTAAATATTCTGGGCCAACAGGTACTTGTAGCCCCTCTCGACACTGCGTGAGAGGCAGGGTGGAATCTCAGTGAAGGGAATCACTGGCAGAGGGGAAATCAGGATCTCAGCTCTGGGTCAAATAATGATTGATAAAGTTTGCACATCACTTCCATCGTTTTGCAATTCACATTACAATTTATATAGCTCACATAGTAATTGTATTTTAACAACATTGTCTTTTTGTAGTTTTCATACTTTGGTATGTACACAAAAGCCTTTTTATCCTTGTATTTTGTGTTGAATAAGCGTATTTATTACTGAGGAAGAAAGGACATGCTCCGATGGGACAGTTATCATCTGAACCATGCTGGGAGCAGAATCCGAGTCAATCCTAACCAGGGCTGTCAACTGAGCTTTAAACTGATTAGGAGTGTGTGTCTGTGTGTGTGTGTGTGTGTGTGTGTGTGTGTGTGTGTGTCGCGGTTGGGGGTGGGGGGGTGGGGATGCACTTATAGGGTTTAATTAGGAAAGCCAAATTAAAAGAGGAGGTAAGAGTACAGAACACAGGAGACGTTATTAAAATCTCCATCTCAGACACAAATAGGATAGAGCATCTGGAAATGTTTAACATATCACACTTCAAACGCACTGCACAAATGAATGACAATGAGAAGGTGGACGGTTAATGCAGGACTGAAGGGGGTTCCAACTGAATGCATGCTGCAGAAGGGATAAGGTAAATGAGCTTGTGGCGCAGAATTAAATTGGCAGATATGAAGCGATGGGCATCACAGAGATGTGACTACAAGGGGATCTGAATATTTAAGGATATTTATCCTATCGAAAAGATAGGCAGGTGGGCAGAGGGAGTGGGTTTGCATTGTTAGTAAGAAATGAAATTAAATCAATAGTAAGAAAGAAAGTAAGATCAGATGGTGTAGAATCTCCGTGAGTAGAATTGAGGAACCACAAAGGTGAGACAACCACAGATGAAGTCTTGTACAGGGCTGCAAAGAGTAGTCAGGAGCTGGGGCACAGGATACCCCAGGAGATAAGAAAAATGTGTAGGAGATGCAAAGTACAGTAATCATGGGTGATTTCAGTATGCAGGGAAACTGGGAACATTAGATTGGTAGTGGTTCACAAGGAAAGGAATTTTAGGAACGTTTATGAGATGGCTTTTTGGAACAACTTCTGGTGGAGTCCACTTGGGAACAGATGATACTGGATTTAATGACGCAGGATTCGTAAGGATGAAGGTAAACTTCGGAAGCAATGATCAGAACATGGACGAATTTATTGTGCAATTTGAGAGAGAGAAGATAGAATCAGAGAAAACAGTATTTCAGCTGAATAAAACAACTGCAGAGGCATAAGGGAGAAGCTGGGTAGAATTAACTGGGAGAGGGGTCAAGCATGAAAGACAGGGGAACAGCAATGGCAGCAGATTCCAAGATTAATTCAGGAGACACAGCAGAGATTCTTGCCGAGGAATAGAGGCATGGTACTGGGAGGATGAGACAACCAGGGCTGACGAGGGAAGTCAGGGATTGCATACAAGCAAAAGAGCAAGCGCATAATATGGTGAGGGACAGTGGGAAACTAGAGAATTTGGGAAACGAACAGAGGGCAAAAAAGGACAGAGAAGATTAGTAATGGAGGTAAGCTAACCAGTAATAGAAAAGAGACTGTCAGAGGTTCTTTCGATCTATAAAATGCAAAAGAGAGGCAAAAGTGAATATGGAAAACTGGAAGATTATGCTGGAGAAACAGTAGCGGAAAACAAAGAAATGAATGAGGAACTTTGCATCAATGTTCATGGTGGAAGACACGAGTAATCTCCCAAAAAATGAAGGGAGTGATAGGGCAGAGCTGGGTCTGGTGGGCATCAGCAAGAAGAACATGCTAGAAAACTGAATGACCTGAATTTGGATAAATCACCTGAACCATATGGACTATACCCCAGCATTTTAAGGGAGATAGCTGAAGACTTAGTGAAAGTGAAAGTGGTAACCTTTCAGGAATGACTAAAATCAGGATAGGCTGAAAAATTGCTAACGTGACACTCCACGTAATAAGGGAATTACGCAGAAGATGGAAAATTGCAGACTGATTAGCCTAACCTTGGTTGTGGGTAACATCTTGGAATCCATCGTGAAGGATGGGATTTCTGAATACTTCGAAGTATTTAGTAAAACAGTGCAAAGTCAGCATAATTTCATCAATGGGAGGTCATGCCTGACAAACCTGCTGGAATACTTTGAGGGAGTAACGGGCAGATTTGACCAAAGAGAACCAGTAGATGTTATCCACCTGCTTCTCTAAATTCCATTGATAAGGTGCCACGCAGGAGGGCTTTGAGAAAGATTGGGGCCCTGGTGTTACAGGCAAGGTGCTAGCTTGGATAGATGCATGGCTGTATGACAGAAAGCAGAAAGTGGGATAGAAGTGTCCTTCTCAGGATGGAAGCCAGTGACAAGTGGTCTTCCTCAAGAATCAGTGTTGGGACCACAAAATTTGCTTTGAGCATCAATGGTCTACATGAAGGAACTGAGGGCATTCTGGCTAAGTTTTCAAACAGTGCAAGGATGGAATAGAGGGATAGGTAGCATCGAAGAGGTGGTTCGGCTGCAGGAGGGCGCAGTAGCACCCTCTAGCACCCCTCTGATGTTCGCCTTCCAGACCACCATCCTCAGGATACAATGCATCATCCTCCGCCATTTCTGCCACCAACAGTCAGACCACACCACCAGAGATATACTTCACTCCCCACCCCTATCAGCATTCTGCAGAGACCATTTCCTTCACGACTCCCTCGTTAGGTTCACGCATCTCCCATCCCACACCTCAACATTGCAAGAGGTATGAAACATGTGCCAACAACTTCTTCCTCACCTCCATCCAAGGCCACAAGGGATCCTTCCATATCAGAAAGAAAATATCCTGTGCATCCAAACACCTCATCTACTCTCTCCATTGCTCCTGGTCTCCTCTACATTGGGGAGACAGGACATCAACTTGCAGAACAGTTCAGAGAACACTCTCCATCACACACCCAACAACCCCACTTCCCAGTGGATGAATACTTCGCCTCCCCCTACCACTCCTCCAAAGACATGCAAGTTCTTGGCCTCCTCCACTGCCACATTCTAGCCACCAGACGTCTGGAGGATGAGCGCATCGTCTTCCACCTTGGAACCCTTCAATCATATGGTATCCAGTGCAATGTCACCATTTTCCTCATCTCCCCTCGCTCCACCTTATCCCAGATCTAACCCTCCAACTGAGCACCTCTTATTCAACTGTCCTATGTGTCTATCTTCCTTCCCATCTATCCACTCCACTTTCCACTCTCACCACTCACCTCAATTTAGCCATCGCCTTCCAAGCTACCTTCCTCCAGCCCCTTCCATTCATCTATCAACCTCCTTCTGCCAACCCACTTCATTCCTGATAAAGGCTTTATGACAGAAACATCGAATATCCTGTTCCTCAGAGTCTGCCTGACTGGCTGTGCTTTTCTAGCAGCACACTTTTTGACTCTGATCTCCAGCATCTATGGTCCTCACGTTCTTCTGATAAAGGATTTGCACAGGTTAGGGGAGTGAGCAAAGAAGTGGCAGGTAGAGTATAATGTGGGTAAGTGTGATGCCATGCAATTGCCAGGAAAAATAAAGGCATGGACTATCTTCTAAATAGCGAGCAAGTTCAGAAGACTTGGTTGTGGGGGGGATCAGTGGGAGGGTTCTAGTCCAATGATCTTGAAAGGTAAACCTGCAGGTTGTCAGCAGTTGGGAAGGCAAATAAAATGGTTCCATTCATTTCAAAAGGCTTTGAATATAAATGCAGGGATGTAGATCTGAGGCTTTATAAGATTTTGGTCAGACTACATTTGGATTATTCTGCTGGATCTGGAACATTTTCTGATGAGATTCACGAAAGTGGTCCCACGAATGAAAAGCTTAACAGATGAAGAACATCTGAGGGTTCTGGTCTATATTTGATAGAGTTCAGAAGGATGTTAGGAGGTCTAATTGAAACTTACAAAAAATTGAATGACCTGGACAGGGTGGATTTTGGGAAGATATTTCCAATGGAGGGGAGACTAGGACCCGAGGGGACAGAGTAAAGAGAAGACCTTTTCAAACACAGATAAAGACGATCCTCTTCAGCCAGAGAGTGGTGAATCTCAGAGATTCACTGCCACAGAAGGCTGTCGAGGCCAGATAATAGAGTATATTTAAGACAGATAGGTTCTTGATTGTAAAAGGGATGAAAGGTTACAGATAGAAAGCGGAAGAATGGGGTTGAGAAGCTTAACACCCATCATTAAATGGCGGAGCAGGCTCAATGGGCTGAAAGGCCAAATTTCTGCTCCAATGTTCCTATGGTTAATATTGGTTCTCCTCATTTTTCATTGGAGATGTATCCTGGAATTTGATCCTTTTATGCCTTATAAAGAGTAACATCCCAATACTGATGACTGGGAAATATCTTGTTCCCTCCCTCCAGTCTCTGCAGCCATGTCCCCATTATCATAATCACACTCAAATTGAAAACCAGTGCATGGTATTTAATCACAGTTGATTGACATCGACAACATTAACCGCATGACCCTCACCTGCCCTCTCTGATCCTCGACTAACCATCTGAATTGTCTGTCGCATCATATTCTCTGTTAACATTTCCATGCCATTTGTCTGTTATAACTCATGTTGTCGTAGGCACATTTGCCTGTCAGATTATGGACTAGAAAATTTCTCTCCATATTTTACTGACATTATAATCACTGATCAGTAGTTACAGACTGTATGTTTCAATTTATAAATGGAAAAACTTGTTTATCCTGACAATCCTTTGACTTTACTCCCATATCTCAGGCAGATTGAATGTTTACACTTAATCAATCTACCATCTCCAATATTCCTTCCCTCAGTCACCCCCAATATATGCTAAGCTAAATGAGTAAATTTTAAACATTCTTTTGATTTTTAATAAAATCAATATTGAACTCAAAGGGCTTAAATGAAGCTATTTGTTCAGTGACTGTAATTAATGTCCACCTCCATGGATCCTAATTATCACATTCGAAAGTTTCCATCGTTGAAAGATAATGGACTCTATTCAATGTGTTATCCCATAGTTTGAGTAGGAACATCACTGACAGCACTAACAGGGATCAGCAGCTCGAGGGAGAGGAGGAGGAGAGATCAGAATCTGAGAACATGAGGCAGGAGTGTTAAAATAATTGTTCATAATCTGAGGACCATGGATTGGAATGTTCCAACAATGGATCAGAATCTGAGAACATTAGACTGGAATGTTCCAACAATGGATCAGAAACTGAAAACATTAGAATGTAATGCTCCAACAATGGACAGGACTTTATCCTTGAGTCTTTTCTGGTTTTCCCAGCCTTGGATATCATAAGCATATAGGATCCAGAATATTCTTTGGATTATTCAAGGTAGTCACTATCCCATCCTCGCATTAGTTAGTGTTCCTGGATTATTCAAGGTAGTTACTATCCCATTCTCGCATTAGTTAGTGTTCCTGGTAAGTCATTATATTTGTCTACTAAACTGGGTTGAACTGAATTTCTGCGCATGATATGTACATTAAGTAAGTGCAAGTCAATATCTTCAGTTCCAAACCAAAATTCATTTCCTTATATATTATAACCATCAAACTACGATTTATAAATTACTCACTGATATGCGAGAAGGAACCAGACTCTTCTCAAACTCCATAATCCATTTTGTCCTTCACAGATTTAGATCTCCATGTCCTCCCCACTCACCAATCCTGTCCAATATCACCATCATGATATCCCAATCTCTCCTTCAGTCTCAGTTCGATATCTGAATAAAACATTTGGGCGTTTGTTCAATCCATATGCAACAGTTTCACGTTCCATGTGACCACATGTCCGTCACTATATAATTGCTGTTGAGAATGTTTAACTTGTTCTCTGCACATAAGGGAAGACAGTTTATGGTGGTCAAGCCATTTGCTCATAATCTAGAGTCACAGAATAATGGTCTGATGATATCTCATGAAGGAAATTGGGTAGTTTAAAAGCAACCATTATTATTTGTTATAAAAACTAATCTGCTTGCCTTAAGTCCTTTAGGGAATTCAAAGTGCCATTCTTCCATCGTCAAGTTTCCATGTGACTTCTGTGATAAACACGTGGGTGTACTGTACCTTTGAGAGAATTAAAAACCAACACTAATTACCTGACAGCACCAAGAGTTCTGAAAAATAGATAAAATGTAACATTTGGTCAAATAAACCAATTAGCTCATTACCTGAAAACAAATTCAGCAAAACATATTAAAGTTTAACCCAAAATACCCACCTACCAAGATTCAATTTATTATATTGACAATCTTAACACCCAATAATATAATCCAATAGTTTGGCAGTACAAGACCATGGAAAATTGAACAGTTGAGAGGAGAACCTCCAACCTACCAGCATCCAAAGACAGCCTTAACAATAGCTCTCCTATAGATACCTTTATTGATTAGTAGCTGGTGAAGCAGAGACCCCAAGAAGAAAAGAAGACAGGAATATGGAGAAGAACTGAAAGCTTCCTGGTTTCGATATAAGAAGTTTTGTTTTGTAAATCTTAATTAGGTGTCTTATAGGACTAGTATTGTGGAGTGGGAAGGTAAATGACAGGTTAGAGGAAGAAGTTGGAAATAGTCGTTCGTTTATTATTCTCTGTTATACTTTAAGAAATAAAGTTGTTATTTTTTACTTTAAATAGATTTGGACTCTAGAATTATCACAGATTACTGCATGGGATAAATATTTTCTCTGTTGCTGGTTTTAATTAAGCAGGAAGATTTATCTTGTGTTGCAACCCTACAAACCCATAGCAATGTGTTTTACTCTTTATGGTACTGTGGAATAGCTGAATCAGCCACTCAGTTCAAGATCTGCATAACATGCTGCCCTGACCAGGGCTTCATACATCCTGTGAGAGAAGAACACAGGTAGAGATTGCTCCCTTTCTCTGCCTGTTTTCTGTATTGCTACATCTTATTTCCATTCAGGTACGTGATCATCCCCTATTTTAGGTTCAATCTCATTGAAATTCTCCCCGAGAGTGATGCAGAGCTCCATAGGTATCTCTGGTGCTCGCTTTATTGATGTTGACGTACAGATGTAAGGGACTTATAAATTCCATGTCAGTCGTCGTTCATAGAGAAGGAATGACTTTTTGTGGCACAGGAAAGAAATAGCGATGTCTAAGTGAGAGAAAATATGTTTTTTGACAATCCCTGAGAGTGTTGTTGAGGCAGTATTTGGGGTCCTGTGGATAGACTTTCTCTCAAGTTTCACCAGATTAATCGCTGGGATGTTGTCACCATGAGCAGTGAGTGAAGCTCAGTGAGTGAATAAGAAGTGATTGCATTGAACCTCAAGGGGGATGAACAGTCAATCATGATGTTCTAAACAGACACTGATATGGTGATAGGTTTCATGGCTTTTTTTCCCTCACAGATTGCATGCTTCTCGACAGTTTAAGAGCCCTACGAACGTTCCACCCACCCACCCCACTCCCTATTTCAACTGAGACAGAGAGAGAAAGAGAGCAGAAAGAAAGGAGAGACAGAGAAAGCGAGAGAGAGGGGGGGGTGTGTGTGTGCTTTCATGCTTTTGAATAAACTTTCCCAACATTAATACAGTTCAACTGATGCGTGATCCTGCCATGAACGTCATGTTATCCATAATCATGACAGCAGCAACAATACCTTCATTATAAAAGTGTTAACTCTTTCCAGCAGTGTAGAGAAAGTCTTTTTTTACACGACAGGAAAGAAACGGAGATGTGTAAGTGGAAAAGGAGTTGTTGTGATCATCGCTAAGAGTGTTGCTGTTGCTGTTGCTGTTGCTGTTGGGATATTGTGGACAGACTTTCTCTCCTTTATAAGGAATGATCGCCTTGCCACAAAGAGAGTGCAATGGACTTTCACCAGACTAATCCCTGGGATGTTGGTACCATGGAGAGATAGTGAAGATTAATCTCTGGCGTTGTGAGAGAATGAGACGCGATTGCCTTGAAACTTGAGGGGGAGGGACAGTCACTCACGATGTTCTAAATAGACACTGATACAGTGAAAAATTCCATGGCTTCTTTTTTACTCGGGTTGCATGATGGTTGATAGTTTAAGAGCCTCTGAGAATATTCACCTCATTCCACACCCAATCCCCATGTCACATGAGAGAGACAGAGGGCCAGTCTTTCAATAAACTCTCTCCACATTAATACAGTTCATTTGCTGTGTAGTCCTGCACTGAAAGTCTCGCTATCCGCAATCCCTACAGCAGCCACAATACCCTCATGCTAAAACTGTTAACTATTCCACCAGATTCTGACTCCCATGGAGAACATGGGTGTGTCTTCTCGGAGATGGAAAATACCTCCTTGAGACTTGGCACAAATCATTTGGCTTTCCTCCTCATTACCAGCAAACCACGTTAAAGCAGCACTCGTTCTACAAACAATTGAACCATGATTAACATCATTGAGTCCTCTATCAGTGCAGTCCCGGTTTCATTGGTTTGTCATGTTGGAATATCAATGACCCCCTCTTGTTCCTGTATAACAGTCTCGTGGGGATGAATAGCCTCCTCCTGGTCTCATGGAACAGGTTTAAGGGTCTGATTGGGCTCTGCCTGTTCCTGTTTACGAGCTCGATGCACTGAACAGACCACTCTTCTTCCTGTGTAACAGGCAGGAGTATTGAATCTGCTGTCACTCTTTCTGTTCCTGAATGTTAGTTCATACCCGTGCTCAACCAGCTTGAGATGCTGAATGAGCTCCTCTTTTAACTGTGACAATGTGCAGTGTCTGGCCGTACTGTTACATAAATGTTACCGACACTTTAACAACACAAACCGGAATGCTGTCTGGGTCTTGCTGCACATGGACACAGAATGGTTTAAGAGCTGATGGGGACAAAATGTTCTGATCATTCTGTGATCTTCAGTCATCATACCTACTTCTGATCTTATGATGGGAAAAGACATTGAAGGAGCAACTGAAGATGTTTGTGCTGAGGAGTATAACCTGAGGATCTCCTGCAGAGATGTCCTGGGACTGAGAGGATTGTTGGTGACTGACCCTAAACCTCTTTATTTGTGTTCGGAAAGACCCCGTCCAGTGGGAAGGTTACACCTGATCCACATTCAGCTCAAATAAGTAGGTGGTCCCGATGCCATCCTCAGTCAAATACTGCCTTGGTATCAAAGCCATTCGCTCTTTCCTGAGCCCCTGTGTTCACCTCTTGGTCATATCAATAGGTGACGGTGTATGTGTAGGGAGTGTTTTCCTCTCACAGAGGGTAATCACTGTCAGGAAGGATCTGGGCTGGAGACCTAGGGGAGCTAAATCACTGAAAGCATTTAAGGAGGAGTTAGATGGATTTTTGACCTGTCGGAGAGCTATGGGGTGAAGAATTGGGCATTAAAGAGGAGTTAATGACAACAGTAGATCAGCCATGATGTTACGCAATGGCTTGATCATCCGAATTACCTGACCCTGTTTCTTCGGTCCTCATATTCAGCAATTGCAAAGTTAATGGCTGCAAGTTTCCTGAATGTTCTTTTATTGAACGTTCAGTATTTTGTGAGTCATCTCTGTTTGAGGTATGGGGACTGTACTCACGGTGAATCTGGGTCTATAATATCACCAACAAATGAACCAGAAGTTGCAGAGAGGAAACACTCTGTAAAGAGACCAGAGGCGTCTTTCGAACCAAATAACATTTTCCAACGGAGACCAAACCATGTGTGACAGTCTTGAGGGAGTGGATGAGATCCTGTGTTACTGCTGACCAGGTATTTGGAGCAAGTGGCCTCCATCTGCTCCTTGCAGGAGGTGTGAGGGGGTTGAATAGAACATAGCAACACAGGACTGAGCAGCAGGAGTGGGCCATTAGATACTTTGTCACCGCTCTGTGTGCTTTTGGTCTCAGCAGCACGTTTCTGTCTGTATACCATTTTACACATACCAAAAACAACTTTGAATCAATGCAAACATCCAGAAACCACAATCCTCTGGGGAAGGGAATTTCTACTTGAACATCCCTTTGAGAATTTCTCATTTGTGTTCCAACAAATGTTGAAGGGTCACGATGCCCTAATCCAGTCCCACCCCTCCATTGGTTACACCCATATTAAAAGCAGGCAGTTTAATGAGGTGTCCAATGATTTAGGTCTTAGACTAGACCATTTTCTAGAAAAATGTGAGGCACAGAAAGTTGAACTCATAACAAATGGTAAAATGATAGAGTGCCACAAATGTTATTCTGCCTTTGAAGTTATTCTGCTCACACAAGCAGTGGGATTTCTTTCTCTAACAGTGGGATTTGGCTGAATTCCCTTCGTTTCAGGCAGTGGAGAGATTCCAATGAGTCCTCACCAGGAATCCTTCACAAGTGGTAAATATGACACGAGGATTTCATGGTCTCACACTTTGCTATCTGGCGGAACAAAGTAAGAGAGAGGGATCAATCGGCTGCTCCTTCTCAGACAGGGGACATTTTTCACCCTCTCTGTGTTGGAAAATACAATTTTGTCAACGGAACACCCAACTGGACCATTATGTGGAAAACCTTATTATGGATTATATGCAGGTGCGTCATTGCTCTTGTTGTACACAATTCCTTCCAATCGCAAAAAAATGTCCCTTCTTTATAATTGGAAGACATGCTTACCTGTGTCTGTGTAATTTGTAAATATTGGTATGTGCCTTCATAGTATGTGTGTTAATATAAATGCATCTTCTTCTTAAAGTTTTTTCTCTAGCTTTCGTCTCCCTGACAGGAGATAATATGCATCCAGTTGATACACTCTTCAGAAAGTCACGGATGGTTCAATACTATTTCTCAGCTAAGATCAAAACTGATAATCCCCCATAACAAAAGGCCGGCATTCCAGGAATGAGTACAGTGAAACCGATTTGAAAATCTTCGAAAATAATTATATCTTTTTATTTTAGTTGAGGGGATCAATCCTGCACACAGTGCATCAGGTGTGGTCTCGGCAATGCCTGTACAGATGCAGTAAAACATTCCTGCGATTAACCCTGATGCCTTTTGCCAAAAACAGCATCATTCCACTTACCTTCCAAATCACTTGCTGCATCTGCAGACTGACTTCATATGATTCATGTCGCAAGAACATGGAAACATGTATCACAGAGTTCGGCAATCTCTCTCCATTTAAATTGTTTACCATTGTTTAATCTTTCACGCCAAAATAGACAACTTACCTTATATTATTTCTGCTGAAGGTTTGCTCACTAACCTTCCCTGTCTGTATCACATTGCAGACTCACTCCCTCCATTTGACGACACGTTGAATGACCATCTTGGTGTACGAGCTAATGGAGCTCCAAGCGGCTCGCTCCCCTTCCTCCAGATCTTTGATACAGATTATTGATCACTGATAACCCCACAGTGATCTCTGAGGCACTCCATCAGTTACAGCCTGAAAATAAATATTTACCTCTACTCTCTATTTCCTGTTAGCGACAGCTTCCCTTTTCCTGTGTAGTGGCTCAGGTGGGTTGAATGGCCATCTCCTGGACTGTGTAGTGTACTGAACGAGCTGAATTACTTCATTCTATACTCCTGTGTAATTCCTGACAAGGGCGGAATGGTCTCCTCCTGTGTCATTGTAATGACCCTGTCTGACTGAATGGAGTGGTCCCCAACTTGTTGGATTAAGGAAACAACACATGGGGTAGGGACAGCAGTATATCTCTGAAAGAGCCTGGAGGAGTGAATTGAGGGAGCAACACATGGGATGGGCAGAAGTTGCCCATTCCGCTGCACCATTCAGAATGTTCATGGCTGATCCGAGTGTGTCTGATCATCCATTTCCTGTCTGTTCCCAATAAACATAGACACTTCTGTCCAGTAAAGATGAGCCGAGCTCAGCCTTCAATATCTTCAATAACCGAGTCTTCACTGCTCCCTGAGGATGAGAACACCACAGGTAGCACAACACTAAAGTGAAAGAGACGTCCTTATTTCATTGTGGGACTGTTATTTTTAAACTGTGTTAACTGAACATCAAATCACCACATTTGTTCAGACATAAGAACAGAATAATATGGAATAATTAGGAACATAATCCATTTCGGATTCCAAACCTATCCCACATTCCCACTGTCCCTTTCCAATTAAATATGTATCATACCCAGCCTCTGCTGCTGTCTCAGGAAGAGAATGCCTGATAGCAGAAGACCGCAGGAGCATTAAGGAAATGAGCAGATTGAGGCCATTCAGCCTATCGAGTCGGAAATTCCGGACAATAATTTCTTATATGTACCTCGACCTCATTCTTCTGCCTTCTCCCTAGTATCCTTGATCCCCTTACAAATCAAAACACATCGATTTGTGTCTTAATGACACTAGTGTCTGTGCATCTGTGTATCTGTATGTAAGTGTTTGTGCGTGTGTCTGTGTGTATGTGTGTCTGTGCCTCTGTTTGTGTGTGTCTGTATGTGTGTGTCTGTATGTGTGTGTGTGCGTGTGTGTGTCCAAATGCTTGTAATCTGTGTGTTTGCGTGTCTACATCTGTCTGTCTGTGTTTCAGCCTGCGTTTCGATCTGTATTTATGTCGATTTGTATGTGACTGTATATGTATTTGTGTGTTTATAGGTGTATGTATATCTATATCCTTCTAAGTATTGTGTGTGTTTCGTCTGTGTATTTCTGTGTCTGCGTCTCTGTGCAGTGAGGTATCTGTGGGGTTTTTTTTGCGAGTGAAAGGACTGTTGTTGGAACTGCCAGTGGGTTTAAACTAGGAACTGTATTTCACTGAACATTGCTACTTAACATTGTCAGTAAGACGTGGATGTTTCAGATTCTCCACACGAGGCATCCTTGTCCTCTCCAGCTCTTTAAGAGTCCTTCCCACATGACGGGGTGAGGGGAGTGAGAGAACGGATATCTGGCAGTCCACTACCTGGATTGGCCCTTTCTATCATATTCCAGGCTGTTTCTCCTGGAATGGGAGAAAGGGATGGAGGCAGAGTGTGAATGGGTGACCCTGCTGTTTATGCTGGTGTAGGTGGAGGGAGTTGTGAGGTGTCTGCAATGAGTCAGTCGACAGTTTTGAATTCATATAGTATGATTAGTTGCTGAATTCAATCGTGAGAGTGGTAGTGCCTGAGCCTTATTTGGAGATAGAGCGTGAACCTTGTTCGGGGTTAGGTGCTATAACAGATATACAGTGAGTGTGAGGGAGCAGAGAGTATATGGTAAGTCTTATCCTAACAGAGCTAGGAGGATATTGTTGCTTGTCAAGTATTGTGGGACATTCCTTCAGATCATCTCAGCGTCGAAGTGAGCCTCCCTGAATGTTTTGTCCAGGTCTATCACTAATAACGACACAGACCTGTCCCTCAGGTTCCGCAGTATCAGTTGAGGTAGAATTTACAGATAGCAAGGAGAAGCAAATATTAGTGTATTATATATCGAAACCAAATGGTAGCAGAAAATCTGAGCATCATATGTCCTGGAAATTAGATAGGCAAGTATTGTGGATACCGCAGTCTTATTGAATGGTGTCAAGTTGTATCTAAACTGCGTTAAGTAAGCGACTGCTGAAGCTGTGAAAAATAAGTTATGTTAGTTTATATGAGGTGAGTTGAAGAGTATGTTGCGAAGCAAACTAGAGAGCAGGTTATTTCGGATTTGATGTTGCGTGGTCAGAAGGTCGAATTATTAACCTTGGTCCGAAGCAGCCTTTAAGGAATAATGACATTTATAAGTTGCATTTTACAAGGTGTCTGCATACAATATAGAATGCTTGAATAGTCCAGTCAAACATCATTGAAGATTGGAGGCTAGAGTTCAATATATCTACAGTGAATTTGGAAAATACAATATAACATTCAGTGGGAGACAAGCAATGGTTGTTAGAGTCATAGAATCCGACATCACGGAGACAGGCCCTCCAGTCCAAACTGGTTCATTTCGACCGAAATGCCCACTCACGCTAAACCCATTTCCCTGCAATTGTCCCGTATCTTTCTAATCTTTTACTATCCATGTATTTGTTCAAATGCCCCACTTCTCATTCCATCTGCATAACAGCCACTGAGTTAAAAAGTTGTTCCTCAGATTCCCTTTTATTGTGTCCCCTCTGACCTTAAACTGATGCTCTCTAGTCTGTGATTGCCCAACCCTGGGAAAAAAGACTGTGAACTCACTGTATCCATGGCTGACTTGATCTTATAAACTACAATATGATCCTCCCTCAGCCTCATGCACACAAAAGTAAAAAGCCCTAGCTTGTCCAACCTCTTTCTAAAACTCAGACCATTGAGACCTTGGCAACATCCTTGTAAGTTTTTTTTCTGCACACTTTCCAGTTTAATAATATCCTTCCTTTAGCAAAATTAACAAAACTGAACATAACGCTACCAATATGGCCTCACCAGCGTCCTGTATAACTGCATCATAACTCCCTAATTTCGATACTCAGTGATATAAACCAATTAAGGCCACTGTGCCAGAAGCTTTCTTCAATGTCTACCTCTGAATCAACTTCCAGAGAACCATGCACCTGAATTCCAAGGTCCCTCTGTTCCACTACACTCCTTAGGACTCAAAAATTCACCATGAAACTCCAACCTTGATTTGACTTTCTAAAATACAAGAACTTACACTGATCTCTATTAAAATCCATTTGCTAATTCTCAGCCCACTTCTCCAGCTGATCAAAGTACTGCTGTAATTTCTGAAATTTTTGATAACCTTCCTCACTCTCCATGATGCCGCTTGTTTTAGTGCCGTCTTCACACTTACAAATCATGCCTGTACATTCTCATGTAAATCATAGATATATGTAATATGTAGTGGTGCCAGCATTAACTCCTGAGGCATTCCACTATTCCAGTCCGACCAGCATGTTTCCAGTATTATTCTCTGCTTCCTACCATCAAGGCAATTTTGTACCTAATTTGCCAGTTCCCCCTCAATTCCATGCGACCTAACCTTCCAGAGCGGCGTACCATGTGGAACCTTATTGAAGGCCTTGCTGGAATCCATCCAGACTACGGATACCACCCAGACCTCCTCAACATTGCTGGTTACTTTATCAAAGAACTCCAACAAAATTGTGAGTCATGATCTTCCTTGCATAAACTCCTGTGCTGAATTTCATGAAGGGCTTTTGCCCAAAACATTGATTATCCTGCTCCTCGTATTGTTGCCTGACCTGCTCTGCTTTTCCAGGACCATTCTAATCTTAGTCCGAACCACACCCTGTCTTTCCAAATGCATGTATATCCAATCTCTCCGAATCTTCTAAAGTAACCTAGCCACTAGATTTTAGGATTACTGGTCTTTAGTTCCCAGGTTTATCTTTGTAGCACTTCTTGACCACAGGCTCAGCATTCACTATGCTCCAGTCATCCGGGATCTCATTCGTTGGCCAGCGATGATAGAAAAGAGCCAAGTAGTGCTCCTGCATTTTCTTCTCTATCCTCTTATCCTCCTGTTGTGTTCCTAAATATAACTGGTCAGGACCAGGAGTTTTTAGAAATACTGTAAAGTCTGCAACATGCATCTATTTATTTCAGGTACAAACACCAAAGAGTGAGCAAGTGACTCAATGATGGTTAACATCACAAATTAGAAAATATGTTAATCATAGGAAGTGACTTCAGAAGAATTCCAGCTATTGTGAAAACCTGAGAATTCTCAGACATTAACGACCAAAAAAGAAAGGCCGTGAAACTGTAAAGGAAATCAAAAAGAGAACGTACATGTTAACAAACAGGAACACAAAGACTGCATCAATCTGCGATCTATATTTCAAAGGAACCAAAATAAAAGCAGGATCAAATGTGGAAATTTGTAATCGGGAGAGGAGAGGTCATTGTGCAGAACAGGGAAATGACCGAGAAATAACCAGTTACTATGCATCTGTCTTCATGGAGGAAGAGCCAGAAAATCCCCCAGTAATACCAAGTGATCATATCGGACTCCTGGAGCTAAAGACATAAAGTCAATTCATTTCAGAAACAAGCTAGTACTTGAACATGGAGCTGGATTGAGCATTGCTAAGTCTGACGAAACAGATGTACGTCCTATCAAGATGTCAGAAATAAACCACCAATAGAAGTATTAATTGCCCTGTCGATGACTGTCTTTTATTTTCCTGTACATTCTGCAGAGACCGGAAACTGTTGTGGATAAACGTGATCCAAGAACGACCGACGAATGGAAGGGATCCAAACAGCGACAAAGGGAAAAAGACATAGTGTGGCTAACTGCAGACCAGTTAACTTGACATTTGTAGGGAAACTGTTGGAATCTATTACACAGGGTGACATTTTTGCGATTTAGAAATTAACAGCAACAATGGAGAGAATCAGCATGCATTTCTGATAGAGAAATCATACTTGATAAACTTCGGAATTGTTCGAAGTTGTTCCTTACATCATAGATAATGGGGAATCAGTAGAAGTGGCATAGATTGGATTTTCCGAAGGGTTTCTATAAGAACTCAAAAAACGAGGTTGTAAATGTCAATGAATGTGAAGGGTATTTGGAGGAATATATGTAAGTGTAAAGTTAAAGTTTGGTTCGCCTTCATATAAGAGAGTCAGAACATTGATACAAAGACATGTTGAAGCAGTTTCACAGCGTGTTGGTGGGACTGTACCTGGAGTATTGTGTACAGTTTTGGTGACCGAATCTCAGAAAGGATATACTGACCACAGAGGAAGTGCAATGGACATTCTCCAGATTAATCCCTCAGATGGTGAGATTGCCTGATGACGAAACTCGGCCTGTGTTCGCTAGAGTTTCAAAGAATGACAGGTGGGTCACAGTGAAATTTAAAATATTCACAAAACATATGACAAGTTGAAAATTAACATGAACGCTTCCCTCGCTGTCTATTCCACATTCAAGGCAAATAATGGCAGGATCTGGGACAGGTCACTTAAGACTGCAATAAGGAGGAAATTCATCAGTTGGAGGAGACTAACTAACACAGGGGGATGGGAACCTACTAGCAGGCAAGATGAGGGAGAATGTCCTGACATTCTACAAGTGTCTCCAGGAGAACAGAATAACCAGGGAACAGGTAGGACTCATTAATGACTTGCCAACCTACATCCAAATCAACTTTAGTGGTAGGAGACAGAGGAGAGTGGTAGAAGGCTGTTTGTGTGATTGGAGGCTAGTGTCCAATGGTTTACCACAGGGATCAGTGCTGTGTCTCTTATTATTTCTGATTCAGAGGTGTTGGTGTTGGACTGGGGTGGACAAAGCTAAAAATTGCATAACACCAGGTTATAGTCCAAAAGGTTTATTCGGTGGCACGAGCTTTCGAAGTGCTTCATCAAAGCGCACAACCACCTGATGAAGAAGCAGCGCTTCGAAAGCCCGTGCCTCCAAATAAACCTGTTGGACTATAAGCTGAAGTTTTCTGATTTTAAACCTTATCATAAAGGATGCAGCTGTGAATATGGACGAGCGGTGGGGAGTGTCATAAGTAAGTTTGTTATTGATATGAAGATTGGCCGGGTAGATGACAGTGTGGAGGAAGGCCTTATGTTACAGGAAGATACAGATGGAATGGTCAGATGGTCACATCAATACAGAGAAAATGGTCAGATAGGTGGATCAATGGCAGATGGAATATAACTCTGAAAAATATGAAGTGATGCACTTTGCAAGAAGGAACCAGACAGGGGAGGACTAAATAAATGACAGCACACTAGGACGGTCAGAGGGTGCTTCTCCACACATCCGTGAATGCGACTGGACAGGTTATTGCACAACTTGGGAACGCATAGGGGAGCGTAAACACAGCCTTTATTCATCGAAGCATAGATTATAAGAGCTATGCGGAACTTTGGTAAGGCCAAGATGGAATACTGTGTGTAGTTATGGGGGCCACATTACAGGAAGGATATGATTGTACTGGAGAGAGTGCAGAGGAGATTCACCAGGATGTTCCCTGGGGTGGAGTCTATCAGCTATGGAGAGAGGCTGGATAAGCTCGGGTTGTTTACTTTGGAGCAGAAAAGGCTGGGGGGGGGGATGTGAATCAGAAGGATAAGATTCAGGGTGGATAGACAGCAGCTGTTCCTTTTCGTCAAAGGGCCACATTTTTAAAGTGAAGAGTTTGAGGTTTAGTGAGGATTTGAGGACTGTTTTTCACCCAGAGTTTGTGGGGTCTGGAATGCACTGCTTGAGAGGGGAGCTGTCATGATAACCTCAAAATCTTTAGAAAATACATAGTTGTGCAGTTGAAATGCCATAAGATTCACAGCTACAAGCTTGTGTCGGAAAGTGGGCCGAATGTAGGTCGTGCTGTATTTCTGATGGAACAGAGACTGTGCTTCTGTTATTGTATGGATGTGGGAGGTCAATCATTGAGTAGCTTAAGATAAGAATTGATGGGTTTCTGAAGAATATCTGACCAAAGGATGTAAGAGGGAACTTGTAATATCTTCTAAAAATATAACAATGGCAAAATTAACAGAAAAGGTTGCAGCTTTCTTATAGTCTGATACCAGAGAATTGAGGACAGGGAAATAGCAGATCAATGGAGCAAATACTTCAGTTAGGCCTTCACAGAAGATAAAAAAACAAAAAAAAATCTTCTAAGAAATACTAGAGAACTTTAGGCTGGTGAGAAAAAGGGAATAGCAACTAAATTAGCAAATAAACAGTTTTAGAGAAAAATATTGGAGTGAAATTAATGGGCATAGACAAAGTCAACAGAGATTTATGAAATGGGAATCATATTTGAGAAAGTGGCTTTAAACAAAATTATGAGAAGGTATCCATGCAATACGATTGGAATCTCAGAAAGACTTTTGATAAAGCCCCAAGCCTATTGTGCAAATTCGAATCCTGTGGGACTGGGGCTAATATATGGTCATGGTTTTAGAATGGGAGAGCTGGCAGGAAAGAATGAGTAAGAATAGAACCATGTCTTTCTTTGAATGGAAAACTTCGAGGAGATAACAAGGATATATCGAGATTTGACATCAAATATTCCCAATACACATCATATCTTTGGTTGAGTGGCTCATATGCTATATTCCCCAGTCTGCTGACAGTAATAAACGATGTCAGCTTGTGAGTGGATGAGGAGGATGTAAAAAAGATTCCAAGGTGATGCAGATATGTGGAGAGACTGGGCAAATACGTGGTAGATGGAGAGCAATCGGAGAGATGAGATGTTGTACACTTTGATGGGAACAATAGAATGGCATCCTATCATTTGCAAAGGGAGTGGTTGAAAAATGTTGCACTATAAGTGAACTTAAGCTGCATTTTCATTTTATTTCTGCGCGGCCCTCCGAGTCCATGTAAGGCAGTGAGTTCTGAAGCCAGAAGTCAATACTAGGAATAGCATTGGCACGCTGACCAGTGTATATATAACCAACAAGTGGGGAGCTGTAACATTGAAAACGATCTGTATTTCCCTGTACACCAATCAGTGAAAGTAATATTGTAGGAGCAGAAAGCAGGAAGGCAGAGAAATGGTGTATTCACCTTCATTTCAGGGAGATTTGAATACATGAGTAAGGATGATTTATTGCAGCTGTATAGAGCGTTAGTAGGGTCCCATCTCGAATATTGTGCAATATTGTTCGCAGTTTTGGTCTCCTTGTCTAGTAAAGGACATTGAGGGAGAGCAGTGGAGGATGACCAAACTGATCTCTGGGATGACAGGCTTGTTGTGGGACCAGCGATTTGAGGTGACTGGGCCTGTATTTTATGGGGTTTATTAAAATGAGTGGAGATATCATTAGACAATAGACAACAGACAATAGGTGCAGGAGTAGGCCATTCTGCCTTTCAAGCCTGCACCACCATTCATTATGATCATGGCTGATCATCCTTAATCAGTATCCTATTCCTGCCTTATCTCCATAACCCTTGATTCCACTATCCTTGAAAGCTCTATCCAACTCTTTCTTAAATGAATCCAGAGACTGGGCCTCCCTCTGGGGTAGAGCATTCCACACAGCCACCACTCTCTGGGTGAAGAGGTTTCTCCTCATCTTTGGTCCTAAATGGTCTACCTGGTATTTTTAAGCTGTGTCCTCTGGTTTGGCACTCACCCATCAGCGGAAACATGTTTCCTGCCTCCAGAGTGTCCAATCCTTTAATAATCTTATATGTCTCAATCAGATCCCCTATCAGTCTTCTAAACCCAAGGGTATACAAGCCCAGTCGCTCTAGTCTTTCCGCACAAGGTAGTCCGGCCATTCCAGGAATTGACCTCGAGAACCTACTCTGCACTCTCTCAATAGCCAGAATGTCTTTGCTCAAATTTGGAGACCAGAATGCACACAATACTCCAGGTGTGGTCTCACCAGGATCCTGTAGAGCTGCAGAAGAACCTCTTTGCTTCTATACCCAATCCCTCTTGTTATGTAGGCCACCATGCTATTAGCTTTCTTCACTATCTGCTGTACCTGCATGCTTACCTTCATTGACTGCTGTACAAGAACACCCAGATCTCTCTGTACTGCCCCTTTACCTCAATTGATTCCATTTAGGTAGTAATCTGCCTTCCTGTTCTTGCCACCAAAGTGGATGACCATACATTTTCCGACATTAAACGGCAACTGCCATGCATCTGACCACTCACCTAACCTGTCCAGGTCACCCTGTAATCTCCGAACATCCTCCTCACATATCACCCTGCCACCCAGCTTAGTATCATCATCAAATTTGCTAATGTTATTACTCATACCATCTTCTATATCATTAATATATATTGTAAAAAGCTGCGGTCCCAGCACTGATCCCTGCGGTGCCCCACTGGTCACTGCCTGCCATTCCGAAATGAAGCCGTTTAGCACGACACTTTGTTTCCTCTCAGCCAACCAGCTTTCAATCCAAGTTATTACTTTACCCCCAATACCATGCGCACTAATTTTGCTGACTAATCTCCTATGTGGGACATTTTCAAAAGCTTTCTGAAAGTCCAGGTACACTACATCTACTGGATCTCCCTCGTCCATCTTCAGAGTTACATCCTCAAATAATTCCAGAAAATTAGATTTCCCCTTCATAAATCCATGCTGTCTCTGACCTATCCTGTTACTACTCTCCAGATGTGTCGTAATTTCGTCCTTTATAATTGACTCCAGCATCTTTCCCACCACTGAGGTCAGACTAACTGGTCTTTAATTTCCTGTTTTCTCTCCCCCACCTTTCTTAAAAAGTGGTACAACATTAGCCACCCTCCAATCCGCAGGAACTGATCCCAAATCTGCGGAATTCTGGAAAATAATTACCAACACATCCACGATTTCTCGAGCCGCCTCCTTCAGTACCCTGGTATGTAGACCATCAGGCCCTGGGGACTGATCAACCTTCAGACCTAACAGTCTCTCCAGCACCAATTCCTGGCAAATATAAATTCCCTTAAGTTCAGGTCCTTCAGCCACTGTTACCTCAGGGGGATTGCTTGTGTCTTCCCCAGTGAACAGAGATCTGAAGTACAAATTTAATTCTTCTGCCATTTCTTTGTTCCCTGTAATATGTTCCCCTGTTTCTATCTTCAAGGGCCCAATTTTATTCTTAACCATTTTTTTTGCCTTTCACTTATGTAAAAAAGCTTCTTCTACCCTCCTTTATATTTTTGGCCAGGTTACAATCGTACCTCTTTTTTTCTCTGTGTATTTCCTTCTTAGTAATCCTCTGTTGTTCTTTAACAGCTTCCCACTCCTCCGTTTTCCCACTTATCTTTGCTATGTTATACTTTTTTCTCTTTTAACTTTATATGTTTCTTAACTTCCCTCGTCAGCCACAGCCGCCCATGCCTCCTCGTAGGAGCTTTCTTCCTTTTTGGAATGAACTGATCCTGCATCTTCTGCATTATACACAGAAATATCTGCCATTGCTGCTCCACTGTCATCCCTGCTAAGGTATTGCACCATTGAACTTTGGCCAGTTCCTCCCTCATAGATCCATAGTTCCCTTTATTCAACTGAAATATTGTCACTTCCGATTGTACCCTCTCCCTTTCAAATTGCAGATTGAAACTTATGGTCACTACTTCCTATGGCTCATTTACTTCGAGGTCTCTGATCAATTCTGGTTCGTTGCACAATACCAGATCCAGAATTGCCTTCTCCCTGATCGGCTCCAGAACCAGCTGCTCTAAAAATCCATCTCTGAGGCACTCCACAAAGTCTCTTTCTTGAGGTCCAATACCATCCTGATTCTCCCAGTCTACCTGCATGTTGAAATCCCCCATAACAACTGTAGTAACATCTTTGCGAGAGTCCAATTTCAGCTCCTGATTCAACTTACATCCGACATCCAGACTACTGTTTGGGGCCTGTAGATACTTCCCAAGAGAGTCTTTTTACCCTTAGAATTTCTCAGCTCTATCCATACTGACTCTACATCCCCTGATTCTAGGTCCCCCCGGGCAAGGGACTGAATATCATCCCTTACCAACATGGCCACCCCACCCCCTCTGCCCGTCAGTCTGTTCTTACGATAGCACGTGTAGCCTTGAATATTTATTTCCCAGGCCCTGTCCACTTGAAGCCACATCCCAGTTATCCCCACAATATCGTATCTGCCAATTTCCAAAAGACCTCAAGCTCATCCATCTTATTTGTAATGCTTCGTGCATTCATATACAGTATTTTTAATTTGTTACTATCCTCACCCTTCCCAAAAAAACTCATATTTCACTCAACCTTATAGCATGATCCCTTTTTGAGTTTTCTGCGTCATTGATACAGTTGTCTTTCTTGACTTCCCTTTTTCTAACCTTCCCTTCAATTTCCTTCTCAAACATCCAGTTTGTCCCCTCCCCCCAGCTACTTAGCTTAAATGCAGCTGTGTTGCAATAGCAAACCTGCCTGCGAGAATGCTGGTCCCCCAACCTATTAAGGTGCAAACCGTCTCTCTTGTATAATTTATGCTTACCACAAAACATACCCCAGTGATCCAAGAATTTACATCCTTGCTTCCTGTGCCAGTTCCCCAGCCACACGTTCAAGTCCATTATCGCCTTGTTTCTGGCCTCACCAGCCGGAGGAAATATATCAAACTCTGACAGTGTGAGACAGATTGGAATCAGGGATGATAGTTCACTTTAAAGAAAACAGTCAAATCGTATTTAATACACAAGCGTTATCAAAGAACCGCGTGTATATCGAATAGAGAAGCAAACTTGATGGGCCGAAAGCACTACATCCGTTCTCATTTTATATTTCACAATGTTTAAACATATTATTTGGGATATGAACATTGTATGAGGAAAACTGCATTGAGGAGATGTGCGGCCCTGAACTAGCATGACGAAAGCTCAACGTATTGAATAACCTCCTCCTTTCCCGATGTTTGTGTACAGTCTGTGGGAAAGCTCTGTAAATGTTGTCACAAGTTCTCAGATGTTAGGAAGGAGATCTCTGCAGGATCGATAGGACTGTGTTTCCCGTTCCCTTTTCTGATAACGAGGCTGGTGCCAGGTGTTCTGTCCTGGTTTATTCTTTAAGACCTCAGAGCAGTTTGATACAATTGAGTGTCTTACTTGGCCGATTCAGAGACCATTGAAGAGGTGATCACATGTCTGTGCCTCTGGAGTCACTTTTAGGCCACACCAGGAAAGCACAGGAGATTCACTTCCTGAAAGTACATTGGCGAAGGAGATCGATGTTTACAATCAACATTGGACACAAGAGCACTATTACTGACACCAGATTTTCGGACTCGATATTTTATTAATTGTTTCTAGCTTCCACCAGCTGCTAGACATTGAACTGGTCTGCATTCGTAATCCAATGATATTTCCACAACAGCACCATCTCCACATGGGGACCTATCGGAAACCACACTGAGCAGGTTATTTCTGTGCTTCTTGACAGCTCTGTCAAAAAGAATTCCCACCAATTTGACTGTCGTGATTGGAGTTCGAGGTGGTAATTGGTAAGATTGTAATTATTCTCCTCTTCGGGGACTGGACATAGCTGAGTAATTTTCCGCATTGCCAGGGAGATGTCAGAGTTGAATCTGGAATGAAAAAGCTTCCCCAGGGACGCGGCTTGTTGTGCAGCACAAGTATTCACTCCCATTGCAGGAATGGTTTCAGGGCCCATTGCCTTTGTCATATCTACTGTGTCGAGCTGTTTCTTCACGTCACATACAGCAAATCGAATTGCTTGAAGACTGGCATCTGTGAGTCTGTGGGCATCATGATGAGTGTGAGTGTGAGTCAACACCTCTGGCTGAGGGTAGTGCAGACTTTTTTTCACTGATTTAGAGTTGTTCCGATATTTAGGATGAGGATATTTATGGCGTCTTCTGCTCC
Source organism: Chiloscyllium punctatum (assembly GCF_047496795.1). Taxonomy (NCBI): domain Eukaryota; kingdom Metazoa; phylum Chordata; class Chondrichthyes; order Orectolobiformes; family Hemiscylliidae; genus Chiloscyllium; species Chiloscyllium punctatum. Next base: position 203,378 of record NW_027310053.1, read on the forward strand.
AGTAAATTGTTTAATAATCCATCGACATTTATGATTGGATTTCGCAGGACGACAGAGCTTAGATCCAATCTGTTAGTCTTGGGATCATTTCCCCTTCACCATCAGAAGTTATTTCTGCTGTTTGGAATGCAACCAGTCACGTGTGGTTTGTCAACAGGTTTAGGTGCACGTGATACCGTATTTGGCATCAGCCCTGTATTCAGTGACCTAACCTGGTTTCTGATGCGGTAACACTTCCATTTTCATATTCTCATTCTGCTGAGAGCATCTCTCTGGTATCACACCTCCAATTTGTTACTTTATCTCAATCCATTTAAGGTAATAATCTAAATCGTTTCTTTTCCACAATGTCAACTTCGGTATTTGAAATGAATGTGTTTCCCTCTGTTTTTCTCCCTGACCTGATTAAGAGCTCTGCAGTGTCAATGATGTCAGTCTTGTGCAGTTTTAGAATCTAGGAATTTGTGCACCATGCATTATCGTTCAGTCCCTAGTTTACGGCGCTACAGGTTGGATGGGATGTTTCAGCATCATTGACATCCTTCATTGGAAATTGTCCAAAAACAGAAATTGCTGAAGAAATTACTGTAAGTGTTGCAGCATCTTCTGGAATGAATGCAGAGTTGAACTTTCAGATCCAACGACCCTTTACAAAGCTCCCAGTTCTTCAAGCAATTTTTGTATTATTATTTCCAGTAGCCACAGTTATTTGTTTTAGTGAAAATTTGTTCTGTGCCTATTCATTTCTGGAGAAACTCACCATTTCGGTCAGCATCTGCAGAGACAGAGAAACGGCGTTAGCATTTCAAGCCCAGTGTGACACTTCTTCAGAACTGAAAAGGATTGGAACCTGGGATTTTTAATCCCTTGTCAGAGGTGGGGGATGGATGACAGGGAAAAGAGAGTGTGGCAATAATTAACGGGCTTTTAGCACTGCTGAACGAGTGCATGATGTAAAATGTGTTTAAATTAAAGTGTGAATGGGGGAAAGTGGTTCTCTCAATTGAGTGCGAGATAAAGAAGACACAACCACACAATGTCATAGGGAGGCCAGGAGGGAGAGTGTTGACTATGTGGCATTATATAGATCTGGCTATAGATACGTTTTCACTGTCGAGATCATCACACCCTTTAGACAAAGGAATCCAAGTGTTTGACTTCTTATTGGCACTAGTAAGCATTTCATGCTGCCTTAGTATTGTAATATGGAGAAAAGACAAATCAGCATATGAAGTTTGGGCTGAGTATTGTTTACCTGTCATGTTTAATATTGTTTAAATTTGCAGTGCTTATCTTTAAATGCTTGTTCTTGAAATTAGTATCAGATGGAGTGTAGGGGGTTGGGTGGTGACATTGTAAAAGCGTCTAAAATCATGCGAGATATGGATAGGGTGAATAGCCAAGATCGTTCCAACGGCATGGGGGAGTTCAGCCATAGAAGGTACAGGTTTAAGCTGTAAGAGGAAAGATTTAAAAGGAACGAAGGGACAACATTTTTACACAGAGGGTGGTTGGGTATGGCATAAGCTGTCAGAGGAAGTGGGGTAGGTGCCAGTACAACTACAACATTATAAACTCATTTGGACAAACATATGAATGGGAAACATTTCGCGGCATATGGGCCAAATGAAAGCAGGTGGGACGAGCTTAATTTGGAAAACTTGGCCAGCATGGACAGTTAGAAGTGCTTCACGCAGGGTCCAAGTGGTTTTGTGAAAGAGAAATTATACTTTGCCCTGTAAAATTATGCAAAGTATTTCTGGAGATGCCTGAGAATGTAAAAAGCAGACTTGATAAAAGGGATCTGGTGGACACTAGGCTTTCCAGAGATTTTCCACAAGGTATTACAAAACAAAAGTTCTTACACATGACAGAAGGTTGTAGGATGATGGATAATGTATTAACATGGGATGATGATTGGTTCGCACATAGAAATCGGAGAGTCAGGATTAATGAATCTTCATGATAAAGGTGTATCTGCTGGAGTACCACAGCTCTGAGTCCGATGGCATCAGTTATTTACAATCTATACTGATAGCCTGAAAGAGGGAGTTGAGTGCAACATACATCCGAATTTATGGATGACACTGAGAACCAAAGGCAGGCTGTTATTTAATGGAGAGGACTTCCAGAAAAGGAGCAGTACAAAGGGATTGGAGTCTTCCCGTGTATGAAACTTAAAGTCAGCATGCTGGTGCAGCAAGTAACTGGGTTGTTTCAAACGATGGGTTCCTGGGACGAAAGGATTGTGTTAATGAGAATCTCTAAAATGGTGAGGCGATTATTCATTGGGGTTTAAATGAATGAGGAGTGATACTGCTGAAACATACAAGACACACAGAGGGGTTGACACTGTAGATGTTGAGAAGTTGTTACCACTCCTGGGTGGAGTCCCGAACTTGAGGACATAGATACCGATTATGGAATATCGATTTCAGTCTGAGATGCAAAGTGATGTCTTCTCTCAGAAGGTAGTGAATGTCTAGAATTCCCTAACCCGGAAAGGTGTGGAGGGACAACAAATTTGGACTATACAAACACCCAGCCGCTATATATAACTCATTCACTCTCCTCAAGGAGTCGGCAAGAAAGTGGAGTCGAGTCCTGGAGTAGATCAGCCATGTTCATATTAAATGACAAGGCAAGCTTGAGGAGCCGAATAGCCGACTGTTGTTCCTACTGTTATTAATTTCACATGTTATGCTTTTGGAAAGTAACTGGTTATTTTCCTGGAAGTTGTGTTGTGTAATGCTACATTCGGATGAGCAGAGGATTAGTTTGAGTTTACCCTGGGTGGGGTATGGGGGCTGTAGTCACAGCGAATCTGGGTCTGGGACATGGCTTAAATTTGGAGCAGAAGTTACAGAGATGGGAAGCATGGAAACAGGGATTGGGGGTGAGGGTCACTTCCTGATCCAGGCTAGATTTTCCAAGTACATTTCCAAAACTACACCTAACCATCGGAGTGGCCTCGATTTGCAGGTCCGAAGGGCTGAATGGAACATCAGAACACAGGGCTGAGGGATAGGAGTGGGCCATTCGGCCCTTTGACACTACCCCACCAGTAAATGAGATCGTGGCTCATCTCATTGTGGTCCCAGCTGCACTTTTCTCTCCATGCACCATTATCCCTGATTCACCTGTCTGTGGACAATCAGATGAAGCCAGCCTCGATATAATATAAAGATTCAGCCATCCCAACCTTCTGGGAAAGAGGATTTCCACTTGACTGAATTCCCACTTTGTGAATTTCTTCTCAGTCCATTTGTGACTGAGGATGAAGGGTGTCACTCTTTCCTTTTCTAGTCCCAATCCTCCACTGCTCACAACAAATTTTAAATGTAACCACGTTGGTGATATGGCCGATGATAAAGGTCTCAGACTGGCTTAGGTTCAGTGATAAGAAGTCAGGCAGATTTCTTTCGTCAGCCACAAGTTATTAACAGAACTAACGGAGGAGTATGGTGGATCTGTGGGTGGCACTGCTTCCTCACATCACCAAGGAGCTGGGTTCGATTCCAACCGCGGGCAACCCTCCATGTGGAGTTTGAACATTCTCCTCGTGACCGTGTTGGTTTCCTCTCAGTGCTCCAGTTTCCTGCCACAGTCCCAAGATGTGCAGTTTAAAGTGGATTACCCATAGTGCCCAGGGATGTGTAGGTTAGGTGGGTTAGTTATGGGAAATGTAGGGTTACATGGATAAGGTAGGGGGCCATGTCCAGGTAGGATGCAGTTTAGTGCATCGGTGCGGACTTAATGGACGGAATGTCCAGCCTCCACACTGCAGAGGTTCTATGACAATGACAACAAATTTGGCCTATACAAACACCCAGCGGGTATATACCTAATCCACACTTATCAAGGTGTTGTATGTTTCATTCTCATTCCAAGAGTACCCTGTTAAAGACTTCATAATATAAGCCCTTCACCCCAAGAATATGTGAAATGAAACATCTCTGAACTGCTTTCAATGTAATTATATCCTTTCTCAGATAAGGAGACACAAAAAAATAATCTCACATTCAGATCATAAAGTTTATATTTGTTTTCTCAAAGTGCTGAGAGTCTTTGGAACTCTCTTCCCCAGAAGGTTCATAAATAACAACAGAGTCAAGGATTATCGAGGAATGGGAAGAAATTTGCAGCGTAGGGGAAAATGTAGACAGTGGTATCAAATTACACGGGTCCGGAACATCCAGGAATATAATACAAAATGAAATGCTAATATCGATAAAACATTAAGGGGGAATCCAAGATACCGGAGATCTGGAAGGTCTGTTTTGCTGGGCTCTGCATCATAGCACGGGCAAAGTGGTTCCCATCCCAGATCATTTACGTAAAATTCAACACTAAAAGAGCGATAGAATCTTTACTAATCCCGTTTTATCAAGTGGAAATGAAAAAACATGGAAAAGGATCAAGTAAGTCCCAGCACACGGTGCACCCGTCAGAAGCATCGAGCATGCCTGAGGCTGTAGCTCTAACCCACTCTGCTCGTTCCATAGACCCAGTTACTCACCAGGCCTTGGTGACTGAGTTCACCAAGTATGTGAAATGATTGAAGTAATGATTGAAGAAGGGTTCAGCAGTGGCGAGGTCCGCTCTCAGCCATGCTCCAAAAACATGAGCAGCAACTTGACAGCCTTGGAAACGGAACAGATTATGCCAAGCGCCGAACTGCAGCGACAGATACCGCGATCAGTTCTTTTCAGGAGAGGATCCTCGCCTTTGAAAAGCAGGTCCATAACTTAACTGAACATGACAACCACCTCGAGAACAGGGATAGGATGAAGAATGTTCACATCGTCAGTTTGCTGGACCGGATGGAAGGTGGTCAGCCAGTGAGTTTATTGAGAACTGGCTGCAGCGATTCCTTCACTTCAAAACTGAAAAGGGGCAGGAGAAGACTGAAACAGTTAGTCGAGTTATGGTGCGGAGGTCAGACTAAGACCAACGCCTTCGCCCTGTCCTTGTGCGGTTACATAGTTATGGGAATAAACATAGGCAGATGGAATCTTCCAGAACCCAGGGGAAAGATCCGATGGTTTTAATTCACGAGGGCTCCAGGATTATGATCTTTCAGGACTTTTCAACGGCGGTGATTCAGGAAAGAAAATCTTTTGATGATATCAAGAGAAAAGTAAGGGAACTCGGAGTCATTATTCCTTAATATCCCAGCGGTGCTCCGTATTGCTTTCAATGGATCCATACACTCGTCTGACTCTCCAGAGAAAGCGAAAACTTTGTTGACATTTTAAAATAAGATGGATGTTTAGATAATCATGTTTCTCTCAAAGACATTTCCTTGGATTTTTCTGGTATTAACCAGTGTTAAATTATAGTCGGGAATGGGTAGAGTACTCACTTTTAACTTCTTCATTAGTATTACTACTCTTATTCTCTTTCCTTGCTTGCGTCTGGGGTGCGACTCAAGCTGGAGCGGGTTACAGAGGAAGTTGTGATGATTAAATACCGACCAAAGGGCCGTTGAAGCCCGATTTTTGTCGTTAATTGCCCTGGATGTCATATTGGTAGCAGGCAAAAGATGAAGTTTTGGGGTATGTAACCGTCCCCACTAGATGGGCGTGGTTGGGGGGGTGATAAATTCCTTATGGAGTGTCATTGGCACGTTGGATTTTGTTTCTTTTTTTGTTTTTTTTGTGTGTTTAGTTTTGGAAAGTTTTCAGAGCTTGTTAGATGTAGTAGTCTTAGTTCGTGTTGTTTTTAAGCTCTATGAGTCATTTTTCATTCATGATCAGTGATGTATAATTCGATTTCTTCCTCGATGCACTTTGATGATAAGGAACATTTGACATTACAGCAGGGCGGGTTTGATCGGGTTTATTTCTCGTTTTATTAATAGTAGGAGTCGGGGAGAAGCCATATTGGATAGGAAGAATCTTCCAGTTAATTGAATAGATTACATTAGACATTCACAGGAGGATCATAATCCCCAAACCCTTGAACTTTGGGAAAGAATAGAGTATTTTGAATGGTTATTGCCTCACGGCGCACCCTCTAAAACCGTGGAAGATGCATTTTACAATTTAAGTTATTTTGTCTCATGGTGCATTAGTGTAGATGGTTTCAGCTGTCTTATGGACCCCACAGTGGACAGAATGTCCAAAGGTCCCCCAATACCCTCGTCAAAATGTAAACAATTAGTTGATTCTTCTGCATAACTAGAGCTGGTGGATATCTGGAAGCAGATCCACAATACAATTAGGGATTTTATTTTCTCCTATAACCCGCATAAATGCCACACGAATGTTGATCTCTTCTCCATCCCTGCAACAATCTTAAATTCGGTGGCGTCCTGCACAATTGGGAAAATTACCATTTCTGACCATGAAGAAGTATAACCGTTTCGAGAAGCTGACGAATTGATCCTTTTTTTCTTAAGGCTAGTTAGTTCATTGAGTATTTCTGTAAAGATTTCAGATCTTTCTGAGCCATTAATGCCGATTCAAACAGTAACACATCCAAATGTATGTGAAACTACTAACGTTCATGCCAAGGAAATAGTTATTCATTAGGAAGCGGCAGAAGGGGGAGCAGGAACGCTGGCTTGAGGCACAGCTGAGGACAGCCGAGAGTGCATACTGTGATTGCCCCTCAGTGCTTAATCTGCAGAGGATCACAGCGCTTCGGTCTACGTGAATTCCTCGCTCACACAGACAGCCAGGAAGGAACTTACTTTTGAATAACAAAGGCTGTTTGAACATGGTGATAAGCCAGGCAAGTATTTAGCCTAACTTGCCAGGAAAATGAGCGCCCCCTCAAGCCATTACCTCAATTAGGGAAGGTACTGGGATCTTTCCCTCTGATTCCAAAAAGATTAATGCAGCCTGTCCGAGATTTTTCTCCGAATTATTTCAGACTGAACATTTTGAGGATAGATGGATTAAGATGGAGTCATGTTTCAAGAACCTGGGTCTTCCAGAAGTAACCCCTGAATAGGTGTTGTGTCTAAATGCACCATTGTCGGCACGGGAGGGTGTGAAGCAGCTTCAGAATTTAAAGGTGCACATTCCTGACGGATTTCTGAGTGAAGTTTATAAATAATTTATAAACCTATTGTCACTGCTGATGTTTAACATGTTCTGTCACTCATACAGTCACGAACCCCTCCCTCCATCCTTTAGAGAGACTCATATCTCTCTGATGCTTAAGAATGGAAAACCCTGGAGGATTGTGCTTCTTACACGCCAATCTCACTTTTAAATGTTGGTTTCAAAATCCCGTCTGTGACCTGTACATTAAGGTGGAAACTTTGCTGCCTTCCGTTACCAAAGAGGACCAAACAGGCTTTATAAAGGGCCACAGATCTTCCTACAATGTTAAGAGTTTACTCAATATGATCCAAGAGTGTCAACAACAATCTGTCCAAGGATTATTGATCTCTTTAGATGAGAGAAGGCATTTGATTGGGTTGAGTGGCCGGATCTATTCTGTACATTAGAATGGTTTGGTCGATGCAAAGTTTTTATCAAGTGGGTGTGGGTACTTTACCGCGATCCTCTGGCTGCGGTTCTCACTAATGGTGTACCAACCAGTAACATTAATATTTCTCCAGGCAGCCGACAAGGTTAACACCTTTCATCATTGTTTACGTTGGGGATTGAGTCACTGGCCGAGGCCATCCGTAGGGATGCCCACATATCTGCCCCAGAAGTAGGATAGAAGTCACGTAAGATTACATTGTATGCTTTGTGACAAATTCCACAATTTCCGTAGTTCATGTGGGAGGTCTTAGGGAAATATCTAATACTGAGGCTAAATCCTGGTTTCCTTTTAAACGGTCATTGGGGTGGTTTCCCTGTTTCAGTACATTCATTGCATCTGTTTTTGATCATTTATTTAACGTGAACTGTATCCATTTGTTTGACAAAATTAAACAAGACCTTCAAAGATGGGAGACATTTCCGATATCATGGCTAGGTCGGATAGCTGTTATTAAAATAAATGTAGGGGTAAATGTAGGGGAATGGGTCTGAGTTGGTCGCGCTTCAGCGGATCAGTGTGGATTTGTTGGGCCGAAGGGCCTGTTTCCAAACTTGAAGTAATCTAAGATGATTTTTAGAAAAAATGGCTGGTTTAGCTCTTTTATATGGCACCATAAGTGATTCTTTATCAAGCTAACAAAATTGCAACTGCCCCACAGATTTTGGGGAGTTGATCTCCCCAATTAAAAACAATCAATTTTGTTTTTTTCATCCCATGTGAGTGCCTGGGCCACTGTGGTCTCGGCATCAATATGGCTAGACATTGAGCCCTCTCAGACAAAGTGAACCCTTATTAGTCTGTTATTCTGAGATAAAATGACAACTTTTATGGAGTATTGTCATAAACTAATGATGATCAATACTGTTAAAACTTGAAGAACAATGCGTCAGATCGAGGGCAATACAGACAAAACCATGTTTCTTACCCCTATAATTGATATACCGATTGTCAACCGGGGATGATGGATTCCAGGTTTAAACTATGGGCAGCGAGGGTGATACCTTGCTTGAGTGATTTAGAATTAGTAGAATCCCTACAGTGTGGAAACAGGTCATTGGGCCCAGCAAGACCACTTCGACCCTCCGAAGAGTAACCCACCCAGACCCATTCTCCTACCATCTTATATTTACCCTGACTAATGCCCCAACTTACAGATCTTGGAACACTATGAGCGATTTAGCAATGGCCAATTCATCGAACATGCACATGTTTGTGACTGTTTGAGGAAACCTACGCAGACACAGTTGAGAATGTACGAAGTCCACACAGCTAGTCACCCAAGGCTGGAACCAAACCCGTGACCCTGGTTGTGTGAGTCAGTGCAAACCACTGAGCCACCACGTGTTACTTGAGGGAGAAACAATGATATCATTTGGCCAAATAACTCGTTAAGTATGGACTACCTAGGAGAGACTTCTTCTGTTTTGTTTTCCAGATTAGAGATTTGATTTTTAAAAAATTAACCGAGACTGATAGATCCGATACAGAGAAGTGGGTTCTTTTTGCTAAGAATACACTCTCTGTCAGTACCCTTTATCATCAGTTCGATAGTGTACCCTCAGACAAGACTGTGCAGCTTCGTGACGTCTGTGCGAGAGAGTTGAGGGTTTAGATCTCTTCGGAGACGTTTGAGGATATTTGTGAAAATGCTCAAAGGATTTTGATGTGTAACAGGACACATTCCATGCAGTTGTAAATTCTTCATAGGGTCAATCTGACACCAGTGTTTCTCTCAAAATTCAAAATGGGATTATCTTCAGCATGTCCGAAATGCAGAATAACTACAGGCACTCTTACTCATTGCATGTGGTCCTGCTGCAGTTTTTGTATATATTGGAGCACTGTGTTCGGTGTGGTAGAGTGGGTCTTGGGGACCGAATTGGAGATGGACACGGTTTCTCTTTTCCTGGGCCTGCCCAGTGTATCTTACGCATGGGAACAAAAATCCTTACTTTCTGTGCTAGGAAACTTATTCTGTTGTGTTGGATGTCTGAAAACTCCTCGGGGCTGTTGGTCTTTGTAAGCTCCTCATGGAAAATATCCCTTTGGACTTTCTCACCAATAAGGTGCACCAAAAAAACAGAGATTAGTATAAGTCATAGAGCCAGAGAGATGTAAAGCATGGAAACATTCGGTCCAACCCATCCATGCCGACCACATATCCCAAACCAATCTAGTCCCAACTGCCAGCACCCGGCCCAAAAGGCTCCAAATCCTTCGTATTCATATACCCATCCAAATGCATCTTAAATGTTGCACTTGTATCAGCCTCCCCCACCTCACCGGGCAGCTCATTCCATACACATGCTACCCTCTGTTTGAAATAATTGCCCCGTAGATCTCTTTTATATCTTTCGCCTCTCACCCTAAACCTATGCCCTCTCGTTCCGGAGTCCCCAACCCTAGGGAAAAGACTTTACCTATTTACCCTATCCATGCCCATCATAATTTTGTAAACCTCTATAATGTCACCTCTCAGCCTCCGGCGCTCCAGGGAAAACAGCCCCAGCCTATTCAGCCTCTCCCTGTAGCTCGAATCCTCTCACCCTGGCAACATCCTTGTAGATCCTTTCTGAACCCTTTCAAGTTTCACAACATATTTCCGATAGGAAGGAGACCAGAATTGCACGCAATATTACAACAGTGGCCTATCCAATGTCCTGTACTGTCACAACATGATTTTCTAAATCCTGTACTCAATACTCTGACCAATAAAGGAAAGCATAAAAAACGCCTTCTTCACTATCCTATCTACCTGCGACTCCACTTTCAAGGAGCTATGAACCTGCACTCCAAGGTCTCTTTGTTCAGCAACACTCCCTGCGACTTGACCATTAAGTGTATAAGTCCTGCTAACATTTGCTTTCCCAAAATGCAGCACATTGGATTTATCTGAATTAAACTCCATCTGCCACTTCTCAGCCCATTGGCAATTTGGTCAAGATCCTGTTGTAATCTGAGGTGACCTTCTTCGCTGTCCACTACACCTCCAATTTTGGTGTCATCTGCAAACTTACTAACTGTACCTCTTACGCTCGCATCCAAACCATTTATGTCAATGACAAAAAGTAGTGAATCCAGCACCGATTCTTGTGGCACTGCACTGGTCACAGACCTCCAGTCTGAAAAACAACCCTCCACCACCAATCTCTATCTTTTACCTTTGAGCCAGTTATGTATCCAAATGGCTAGCTCTCCCTGTATTCCATGAGATCTAACCTTGCTAATCAGTCTCCCATGGGGAACCTTATAAAAACCATTACTGAAGTCCATATAGGTCAGATCTACCCCTTTGCCCTCATCATTCCTCTTTATTACTTCCTCAAAAAACTCAATCAAGTTTGTGAGACATGATTTCTCACGCACAAAGCCATGTTGACTATCCCTAATCAGTCCTTGCCTTTCTACATACATGCACATCCTGTTCCTCAGGATTCCTTCCAACAACTTGCCCACCACCAACGTCAGGCTCACTAGTCTATAGTCCCCTGGCGTGTCCTTACCACCCTTCTTAAACTGTGGCACCACGTTATCCAACCTCCAGTCTTCCGGCACCTCACCTGTGACTTTCCATATTACAAACATCTCAGCAAGAGGCCCAGCAACCACTTCTCTAGCTTCCCATAGAGTTCTAGGGTATACCTGATCAGGTCCTGGGGACCTGTTTCAAGACATCCTTGGGTAATTATCCACCTTTACCCATTTTAATACATCCAGCACTTGATCCTCTGTAATATGGACATTTTGCAAGGTGTCACCATCTATTTCCCTACATTTTATGTCTTCCACAATAAATGCTGATGCAAAATACTCGTTTAGTATCTCCCCCATACTTCCTGTGCTAGGAAAAATATTCTGTTATGTTGGATGTCTGAAATGCCCCCGGGTCTGTTGGGTCCTTGTAAGCTTATCATGGAGAATATCTTTTTGGAATTTCTCATGAGCATGGTGCACCAAAAAGCAGAGATTTATATAAGATATGGCAACCCTTTTTGGATTACCGCGGTACAGGCTTATCTGCCACTCTAAAAAGGGCTTTTACATAGCCATGACGATATTATCTAATGAATCTAGTATGTAGAATTATGAACATATGAATGTGTAATGCTCTCGAAGAACGAGAACAATCATTTTGTTATGCTGAACCATATTATTTATTTATTGTTTATTGTTTATTTTTTGTTTTTCTTCTGTCCATTTAGAGACTTTAACTTGTTTTGCATGTACATGCAATTGGGTGCAATTTTGTTCAGTTATTTGAGTTGTTTTGTTATTGGTTTAATATAATAATAAAAACCTATTTTTCAATAAAAATGTTTGTTAAAAAATTTAAATGCCAGAATTGTTAGAATAGAGTCCCAAAGATCTCTCATTAGAGAGACTACTCATGGTGGTTTATCCTGAGGGTCACCACACCCCAGTGACAGCGTGAGGTTGAGAGAGCGTCCCCTTCATGGTAACTTCTGTCAGTATGGGGAATTGAACCTGGGCTGGTGTCCTCCCTCTGCATCACAAACCAACCATCCAGCCAACTGAGTGGGAGACTGTGTAACTGTTACACACAGAATCAGTCACAGACAAAGGGCAAGAGAAACAGTCATGACCAGGAAAAAGGTGTATTTGAGATAATCGTCATGATAACGGCTGAGGATAGTAACGTTCTCTGCTAGAAACTGTATTTTATAAGAAGACAAGTGTTTGGAAGCTTTCTTTGGCTGAATACAATAAGGTGAGACAAGTGAAATAACCAGAATGTCTAATTGTGGTTTAATATCGATAACCATAAAATAAGTGCATGTTTTTGATTGGTCTGTGTAAAGCATGATGACTGTTGCATGAATTTATAAATCAGATGAAATATATTGTTAGGAGAGTCCGTCCCCATGAGAAATGCCTTCTGAACACATGTGAGGTGAATCCCGGGGTATGAAGTGTCTGAGAATCGTCTGCTCGGTAACAGGAACCTGGGGGTTGAATGACTAAAAGTTCCTGTAACATGGAGCTGAGAAAGCCATCAGATCACCCCCGAACGTATTGAATGTTGGAGCATATTTGAAGGACTGAATGGCCTCATGATGGATTTTAATTGTGCGTGATTTGAAAAACGTACATCTCTACTCCATCCTCTTACATGTTACACACTGGGGCACAGCCGTTTTCCTGAAACTGGGAATAAGTTGGAACATTATCTGGAACATTCCATAATTGGCATTCTCCAGAATATTTTAGAACTGTGTGTGTGTATGTGTGTGTGTCGGGGGGGGGGGGGGGGTGGCATTTGAAAAGCAAGAGAGAAAGAGAGGAAAGATGCTGCATGCAGTAGTCAGAGTGGAGGAGCATGAGCCTTGTTTGGGGGTCGGTGCTATAACTGATATGCAGTGAGTGTGAGGGAGCAGAGAGAATACGGTGACCCTTATCCTGACAGAGCAGGGAAGGTTATTGATGCTTGTCCTGTTTTGCTGGACATTTCCTCAGACCGCACACTGCACTGAGCTGGGTGAGGAGTTCAGACCATGCTCGGTGGGTCTGGTGGTGTGATCCCTCTGGGAAGAGAATGGTCTCCCTCTGCACTAGCCCATCCACCAGGACCTCCGTGCCCCTGTTGACAAACCGTGGTGTAATTTCCCCTTAGCTGCTATGCTCGGGGTAAACTGTGCAGGGCAGTTCTGAACTGAGAAAGCACAACCATGTACCCATTGGCTTTTTAAAGATTGCACAAGTGTCAGGGATCACAGAATATCCGGGGCATCCCGGCAATGGTGAGTATCTCCAGTCTTGATGGGTTGGAGAATCGGGCTAGCATTGTATGAGAGGGACACTATGGAGTGGGGTGGGTAGTTAATGAGATGAGTTTGGTAAGATAGCACCAGGAAACTAGCTCGGCCTCGTGCAGACAACCCCTCTGTCACACTTAATTAAAATGTCACTGCGACAGTGTTTTGTTAGATTCAGCCCAGTGAGGCGAAGACTCTGCTGTCCTCACTCCTAGTTACAAAGCTGCAGAACAAATGCTCATCCAAAACTCTCCATCACCTGAACTCACAGCAATATCCCTTTCACTCATAATTCTTCGAAATACAGACCCGTGTTGCATGATACTATCGAAATGTCTTCATTCTGAAACCTGTGAACATATCCTTCCATGACATTTTATCTCAGTCTCCCCACCCCCCCCCCCCGCATCCTATCTCCACCCCAAAACACACTCATTTACATATTACACGAGACTGCCAGTATGACTGGCCATTTGGCCTAGCTGGTCCATGGCAACCAAAATGTTCATCCAGACTCACCCCATGTCCCTGCCCTTGTTCTGTATCCCTCTAATCCTTTCCTATCTGTGTATTTGTCCAATTGCCTTTTCAATGTTGTTATAGTACCCACCTCATTCACTTCCACTGATAGCTCAGTCCATATGCGTACCACAGTCTATGTAAAAAAGTTGCCCCTCAGTTTCATTTTTATATTTTTTATCCTTTCCAAACATTAATAGATGTCCTGTAGTCATCGATTCACCAAACTTGAGAAAAAATGTTTGAAGTATTCACCACATGCACACCTCTCATGATTTTATAAGGGCTACACTTCTATAAGAACCCCCTCGGTTTCCTACGCTGTAAAGAAATAAGTTCTAACCTGTCCAACCTCTGCCTGTAACTTAGAGCTTTTAGCCCAGGAAACATCTTTGGAAGTTTGTTCTGCATACTTTCTAGTTCAATAATATCCTTTCTAGAGCAAGATGAACAAAACTGACACAATACTCCAACTGCAGCCTTACCAACATCCTGTACAATTGAAACATAACGTCCCACCTTCTATACTCAATGCGTTGATGAAGGCCAATGTGCCAATAGCCTTCTTCACTGTCCTGTGTATCTGTGACTCAAATTTCAGACAACCGTGCACCTGATCTCCAACATCCTTTTGTTCCACTACACGTCTTAAGGCACTATCATTCATCATTAAACTCCTACCTGGATTTGACTTTCCAAAATGCAAGACGCCACACTTATCTAATTTAAACTCCATTTGCTATTTCTCAGCCCACTTCCCCAGCTGATCAAGGTACTGCTGCAATTTCAGATAACGTTCCTCACTGTAAATGATGTCTCCTAATTTAGTGTCATCTGCAAACCTACTAACGTTGCGTTGTGCACTCTGGTCCAAATCATTGGTATAGATAACAAACAGCAATGGACCCAGGACCGACCACTAAGGCACTCCAGTAGTTACAGGCCTCCAGTCCGACAAGCATGCCTCCACCATAGCCATTTGTTTCAGAACATTAAGCCAATTGTGTCGCCAATTTGTCAGTTTACATTGGAGTCCATGCGATCTAACCTTCTAGAGCGGCCTACCATGTGGAACCTTATCAAAGGCCTTACTGAAATCCATATAGACTATGTCCACCATCTTTCCTCGTCAACCTTCCAAGTCACTTCCTCAAAAATCTCTATCAAAATTTGTAAGGCATGATCTGCCACGCACAAAGCTATGCTGACTGCTCCAAGTCAAACTCTGTCTTCCCAAATGCATCCATATCTTATATCTCCAAACCTTCTCAAGTGGTTTCCGAAACAGAAGTGAAGCTTACTGGTCTATATTTCCCAGGCTTTTCTTTGCAGCCCTTCTGAATAAGGGCACAACATTTGCTACTGCCCAGTCTTTCGGGACCTTGCCCCTGAACTATCTTCTCTCGCCTCGTGCAGTGCTCTTAGATATATCTGGTCAGGACCAAGAGATTTATCTGACTTTGTGCATTCTAATATGTCCAACAACACCTCTACTTTGAAAGGGGCTGTACCAAGATATCGCAACTAACCTCCTAAAGGTCACAGGTCTTCATGTCTTTCTTCATGATAAACACAGAGGGGAAATTGAGGACCTCGCCCATCTCTTGAAGTTTTACACATGCATGTCCATTTTGGATTTTAAGGCGTCGTATTCTCTCTCCAGTTGTTCTTTTTCTTTACTATACTGAATTTGAATTCACCCTAATCTGCTCAGCCAAGGCTATCTCATACCCCCTTTTTCGCCTTGCTGATTTCCTTCTTCAGTAAACTCCTCTATCCCCTGTGTACCTCCAGAGATTCCCTTGGTCCCAGCTGCCTGTACTTGAGTGACGCCTCCTTTCTTTCTGGTCAGAGACTCAATATCTCTTGTCATCCAGGGTTCTCTCTTCCAGTCTCACTTTCCCTTCACCCTCACAGAAACATGCAGACCTTGAACTCGAGCTATCTCACTTTTGAAGCCCTCCCTCTTGCCCGGGATACTTTTACCTGGAAACACACTACTCCAATCAAGCCCTGCAATCCCCTGTCTAATTCCAACAAAATTCGCCTTGCCCCAATTTAGAACTTGAATCTGTGGACCAATTCTGTCCCTACCATACCTATTTTAACATTAATATATCTCTGGTCACTTTTCCCAAAATGCTCCCCCACTTTACTACCATCACCTATCCATTCCTATTTCCCAACAGTAGGTCGTATTTGTCCCTTCCCGAGTAGGATACTCTATATATTGCTTGTGGAAACTTCGCTGAACATACTTAACAAATTACGTTCCATCTAAGTTCTTAACCCTCTGGAAGTCCCAGTCTATGTTCGGATAATTAAAATCACCTATTATGACAAGTCTCGCCAGTCTCCCTGCATATTTGTTCTTCTAATTCCCATTGATTATGTGAAGGCGTATAGTACAACGACTAAAACATCACCATGCCCCTCTTACTTGTTTGCATCATTTGCAAAATCTCATTGGATATTATCTCAGTTATTTCATCTTTAAATATTAGAGTGATACGTGCCTAATTCAGAACTATTGGTATTTAAATTGTTTCCATTTACATCTCTTCCTCGCAGTGACTTTCACATTCGCAGCATCCCTTGTTAAGGCACAGTGAAGATATGGAGCTGCAAATGGATGGGAGCTGCACACCCTGTCAGTTCCAAAATTGGCTGCAAGTTTCCCCACACTGGGCTGCGATCGAACACAGTGTTACCGAACAATGCAACAGCCTGGGTTTATATATGAATGAACCAGTGCGGGCCGCACAGCTCCCCATGCTGGACACTTAGTCCAGGATTATAGATCCAGTATTGGTGTGGGCTGCACAGAGTTTCACTCTGAACATTGCTGGGTTACATACAGCTGTACACTAGCCGGATCTACACAGTGCTCCATTCTGAATATGTAATGGATGGGCTGGTTATGTGAGTTAAATTGCGAATGTGAGAGAACTAAACATCTGGCAATGCCTTTATTTTGTGTTTCAATTCTTGTTAATAGACCCTTCAAATCCAGACTCATCCAGTTAGACCCAACCCTCTGGATGAGTCATGGTGACTGTTATTGCAGCATCTGAGTCTGCAACATGACCAACAAATGGAGCAGAGGCTGCAGAGACGGAGTCTCCGTGAAATGGAATGCGGGAATCACCATCAGATCAGACGTGGTCTTAGTGAATGTTGGGGCAGGATTGAATGGACCACTGATGCAATTTATCATATATTTCTGTTTGTTCCAAGCAAACTCCCCTTCTCTCCCAGTGTCCCGTACTGGTTGGGAGTGAATCACCTCCTCCTGTTCCTGCGTAACAGGATCCTCGGGCCTCACTAGCCTCCAGATTTCCCTGTGCCCTAGTTTTGAGCAGTTGAGTGACTGCCTCCTGTTCCTGTGTCCCAGTCTTGAGAAACTGAAAGATTCCCTCCTGATCCCAAGTTTTGTGAAAGTAGATGTCCTCCTCCTGCTCCTGAGTAACAGGCTCCAGTAGCTCTGTGCTCACCTGCTGCTCCTGTGGAATGGAGGTGAGGGACTGAATGGCCTCTTCACATTCATTACAGCTTTTCTTGGCTAAAGGCCTTTCTCCTGTTTCTGTAAAACACCATCAAAATCTGAATGATGTATTTTTGTATTTGACTCTCAGTAATTGAGCAAACAAGCTGACTGGCAGAATTCAGAAGATGAATATCCTCTTCCTGTTCCTGTGTTATACACTGAAGGGTCAATCGACTCTCAGAGATGTCCAGCACGGAAAAAGATCGTTCCGTCTGGTCATCTATACCGCCAAATATCCTAAATGAATCGCGTACTCCTTGCCAGCTGGTGGCCCAGCTCCCTCTAAACACTTCCCATGCATATATCCATCCAAATGCCTTTTAAATGGTCTAACTGTACCTGCCCCCACCACCTCTTTTGTCTGTTCAATCCATACACACAGCAGTCTCTGTGTGAAAATGTTGTCCCTCATGTCCCTTTTTCAAATATTTCTCCTCTCACCTGAAACCTTTGTCTTCTAATTTTGGACTCGTCTATAATGGGAAAAGACATTGACTGTTTACCTTATCTATGCCCCTCATGATTTTATAAACCACTTTATGGTCCCTCCTCAGCCTCAACACTTGAAAATAGCCCCAGCCTATTCAACTCTCCCTGTAACTCTGACCCTCCAACACCTGCAACATTCTTTTCCATCTCTTCTGCACCCTTTCAAGTTTGACAACATCTTTCTGATAGCAGGGAGACCAGAATTAAAGGCAATATTACAAAAGTGGGCAAACCAATGTCCTGTACAGATTTTGTCATGCAAATGTTTCAACTCAAAGCACGCACCAATACAGGGAAGATCACCAAATGCCTTCATCACTGCGATGTCTACCTGTGACAGCACTGTCAAGGAACGGAGAACCTGCACCACTAGTCTCGCTTTGCTGCCTCACAGGGCAGCGACCTGGGTTTAATTCCATTCTTGAATGACTGGCTGTGTGGAGTTTGTACATTCTCCACGTGTCTGCGTGAGTTTCCTGTGGGTGCTATGTTTTACTCTGACAGTATAAGGATATACAGGTAGGGGTAGATTGGCCATGCTAAATTGCGCACTGTATCCAGGGATGTTCAGGGAAGGTGGATTAGCCATGGGAAATGCAGGCTCAGAGGGATAGGCTATTTGTCCAGTGGGATACTGTTTAGAGGGTCGGTGTGGCCTCGACGGGCCGAAAAGCCTGTTTCCTAACTGTAGGGATTCAATAATTTCTATGGAGTTCTATCATGTCTTGCTTTGATTTGTCTTGCCAAAATGCAACACCTCACATGAAACTAAAATATACTCTATCTGCCATTCCTCGGCTCACCTAAACAAGGTCCTATTATAGTCTGAGAGATCATTCTTCACGGTCACAAAATTTGTAATTATCTTACAGACCATACTTCATATACTCAAATACAAATGATTTGTATAAGTGACAAAAGGCAGTGGACACCCTATTGATCTTTGCGGCACGCCACTCGTCACAGGTCTCCAAGTTTAATGAACAAATGCCCACTGTCACGCCCAGTCTTCAAACTTCAAGAAAATTTTGGATCTAAATGGCGAGTTCTCCCTGGATCCGAGGAAGTCTAACCTTGCTAACCAGTCTACCATGTAGAACATTTTGGTAATCTTACTGAATTCCATAAAGACAACATCCACTCTCCTGCCTTTATCAATCATCGTCATCACTTCCTCAAAAGATTACACCGAGTCAGTGAGATGTGATCTCCAATGTACAAAGCCCTCTTCAGTCCTTGTCTTTTCAAATGCATGTACATCCTTTCCAACAAAATCCCCTCCAACAATTTAGTCACCATTGACGTCAGGCTCACCGATCTATGGTTACCTGTTTTTTTCCCTTACTTTCTTAAATAATGACACTATGTTAGCAGCCCTCCAGTCTTTTGACACCTCACCTGTGGAAATCAATGTTACAAATATATCAGCAACATGCTGAACAATCTCCTTCTTGGCTTCCCACAGACATTTGGGATACAATTGATCAGGTCCCAGGGATTTGTTCACCTTTATGTGTTTTAAAATGTCCAACACCTCCTTGTAGTATAGACACCTTTCAATGTTTCACTGTATATTTATTCATTCTCTCGCTCTTGTAACCTCCTCCTCATTAAATACTGAGGAGAAATTTTTGTTTCATATCCCTCCAATCTCCTGTGGTTCCACACATAGGTAGTCTTACTGATCTTTAAGGGGCCCAGTTCTCCCCCTAGTTAATCTTTTACCATTAAAGGATTTGTACAATTTCTTCAATGCCTCGTTAACCCTATTTCTAAAGCCCTCTCATGTCCACATTTTTCTGGCCCGAATTCCCCGTTGACTATACACTTATTGCCCTTATACACCTCTCGGGATTCACATAATCTCAGCTCTGTTTACCTGACATATGCCTCCTTCCTTACCTTGACCATAACATCAATATATCTAGCCATCCAGCTCTCCCTGCACCCACCAGCCTTGCCCATCTCTCTAATAGGAACATGTTGGCTCTGGACTCTCTGAAACCACGTTTTGATGGCCTTGCATTTTCCAACCATCCCTTTACCTGTGAATAGGGTATTCCAATCAGCCTTTCACAGGGCTCGCCTAACACTTTCAAAATTGGCCTTGTTAAAAGATGGAACTTTAATGTTTACATCAGGTCTTTCCTATTCCACAACTAATTTAAAACTAATATTTATGCGTAACAGAAAGTTAAAGAAACACTTCCTGCCCTTCTGTAACAGGCGCGAGAGGCTGAATGGGCTCCTCGTGACCCTCTGTAATAGATTGGAAAGGCTGAATGTCCTCCTCCTGCCCTTGTGTAACAGAACCAAGACATTAAATGCCACAGCTGCCCATAGATTACGATCGGGTGTTAAACTGTATCTGATGGAGGTCCATCCCTTCTCAGTTACAGTATCACAACCAACACAATATATTCCCAGTGCCCACTCAGTAACACCTTATATAGCTGCACTGACACATCTCTTTGTTTTGAATGATTCTGTTGGCAAAATGTGCTGAAAAATGTGTTGTTGGAAAAGCACGAAACGTCGCTTCTCCTGCTCCTTGGATGCTGCCTGACCTGCTGCGCTTTTCTAGCAACACATGTTTCAGCTCTGATCTGCAGCGTCTGCAGTTCTAACTTTCTCCTTGTTGGCAAAATGTGTCAACGTTCTAGATTTCCACCTTTTCAAGTAGCAACAGGTGAATATGGGCTGAATGGCCTTCTATTATCCCTCTGTAAGAGGTCCATAGGGACAGAATAGCTTCGGCCTGTTGTTGAGCAGCAGTCTCAATGCTCTGTCTCAAGATTATGAAAGGATTTGGCAGCAGGGCACATAAAACCAGGAACAGCCTCACACTGGTCAATAAGGAATCTAGAAACTTGCTCACCCGACCTTTCTTTATGCAACCGATCTGATATTTTCTAACTGCTTCTTTCGTAAATAGAGTGGAACATATATAGACTCCTGCAGTGTTCCAGATTTATGGTCCATTCCATTTTTTTTTATTATCCATTACATCCAAACCCAGTAAATGTTCTCTTTTGTAGTTATATGAAAAGTGATGTGTGGAACTGATTAATTGAACCTGTTTTCTCAGTCATGATTTGGAGATGCCGGTGTTGGACTGGGATGCACAAAGTTAAAAATCACACAACACCAGGTTATAGTCTAACAGGATTAATTGGAAGCACACTTGCTTTCGGAGCGCCGCTCCTTCATCAGGTCATAGTGCAGGACACACTTCGAAGACACAGAATTTATAGCAAAAATTTAGAGTGTGATGTAACTGAATTTATACATTGAAAAATACATTGATTGTCTGTTGGGTCTTTCATCTGTTCGAATACCATGATAGTTTCACTTCTTTCTTGTGTAAATGACAAAACCTTTGTTTAAAAAAATGTTGCATTCTCAGGTTAGCTGTAACAGTGAGTTTTAGCTAGACAATATGTTGAAGGTGTTAGCCCCCTGTGTTCTGTCGTCTATGCCATGATGTTTAGATTGATTCTAATCTGAAAAGTGAGATAACAGAGTTTTACATGAATCCATGCCGTTTTTGAGCAAACTCCAATGTACCTCTGCAAGTGCAAATTCATCCCACAAAATATATGTGTGCATGTGGGTCTTTGTCGGTTTATGTGTCAGTGTCTGTCTGGGTTGGGGGGTTTGTGAGTGTGAGAGAGAATGTATATATGTGTGTAGTGATGTACAGTCTCTTAAGTCTGTGAGGGGGTGCATGTGTGAGTGTGGGAGAGTGTGCATGTCTGGGGTGGGGGGTTTTGACTATCAGTGAGAGAGAATGTATATGCTTGTGCATGAGTGTAGAGTGGTCTCAGTCTCTGAGAGGATGCCGTGTGAGTGTGCGAGTGTGTGTGTGTCTGTAAGGGTGTGTCTGAGTGTCTGTATGCGTGTCTGCGTACATGTGTGTCCGTATGTATGTGTGTGTATAGGAGTGTCTGTGTGTACATAGTACAATGGCGGTCACCTGTAATGTGACATGAACTCAAGGTCCCAGTTGAGGCCCTCCCTATGTGTATCGAAATTAGCTATCAGCCTCTGCTCGGCCACTTTTCGCTGCTGCCTGTCCTGAAGTCCGCCTTGGAGGATGGTCACCAGAAGGTCCGGGTTGAAGATCCTGGACCACTGAAGTGTTCCCCAACTGGGAGGGAACCCTCCTGTCTGTTGATTGTTGTGTGGTGCCCATTCATCTGTTCTCGTAGCCTTTGCTCAGTTACCCAGTGTTTGTTCAGTGACTGTGATTAATGCCAATCTCCATGGATTCTAATTATTCCAGTGGAGGGTTTCCATCTTTAAATGATAAATAGGCGCCATTTAATGTGTTATCCCATAACATGGGCGGGACCATCACCGACAGCACTGACAGGGATCAGCAGATTTGGAGAGAGGGCGAGGAGAGATCAGAATCTGAGCACATTAGACTGGAATGTTCCAACAATGGATCAGAATCTGAGAACATTAGACTGGAATGTTACAAAAATATATCAGAATCTGGGAACATTAGACTGGCATGTTCCAACAATAGACAGGAGTTTATCCAATTATGTTTGGTATCTTTCTGCATTTAATTGATTGTCATTATTATTGCGGATCTATTATGCTCTTCTCATTATTCAATATTTTTATTATCCTTTCTTGGCTATCGTCGGTGTTCCTGGTGAGTGTCACTGTCCAGATTTTTCTTTCTAAACAACAGTTATGACTGTATTACTGTTCTTTTATATCATCTACACTTCTTGTCCTTATTATCTTCCTGTTGAAACTCACAATCCATAGATTCACTCTACAGACTACTACTAACTACATCAAAGATTGTGTTCCATTCCTGTCTCCCTCTCTGCGCTGGCAGTATTACTCATGGGTCTCTATGTTGACCTACTCAGTTTCAGCGGAGAACTACAATTTATTGTATCATTGCTCTTTTTAGTGAAGTATTACCAGCATAGAGGTCACTCTCTACTGTTCTGGTTACAAACTCCACTTCCTTCCACTGTTTCCCTCACATGCCTGGCCAATATATGCGGCTGAAGCAGACAAGTCACAACTGTGGGAGATCCCTTTGACCATGAGCTGATTCCTGACACCATACCCTGACCATTTCTAACTTGAAATACTCACCATTCCAGAATATATCTCACTGGCTTATTCCATCTCCGGTTTGATCCTTGAGCTATGAAATACAGGCTTAAGGAAGCCAAAAATCTGCTGAAGCAAATCTGATTCGAACTCACACCAAACTCCCATCCATCTGTCATTCATGTGCACGCCGATGTATATTGCTATTGTGTCTGGCAATGCCTTCATTTTGCCTTTATTTTAACATTCTCAAACACTTTACCTTATCAGTCCATGAAACTTCCCCCGTTCTCTCTCCGTCGATTTACAAAAAGCCTGCCAGTTGTTCTTATTTAAAATAATTTCCTCCATGTGTGTTCCTTCTCAAACAATGAGTTTGGCATTCAAACACGCCTATCATACACACACAGTCTCCCTCAGTTTCTGATGAACACACACACGCAGCAAATCTTCCCATTGTAGGCAGTAATCTGATGCAAGTATGGTTAGCATATGATAGTAAAGTCTGCAATACTGTCATGCTGTGCAGATAGTGTAGTTTACTGAGCAACACACTAGCATGGTGTGCACAGCTCTCCATGGTGGGCTGTCATCTTGTCCCAGTTTATGTTGTTTGTGATGTTCTGTGAAGCAGATTCAGAATTTGATGTAACAAACCATTTCAGCTGATCTGACAATGCCTTTATTCAATGTTCTCATTCTTGTAAGTTTTCTGTCGAAGATCTCACTTCTCCAGTTCGTCCCACTGCCCTGTCCTTTTCCCCATATTTCCACAACATCTTTTGAGTTAATTAACTGTCTGTTTCTGTCTTTAATGTGAATCTTTCTGTCCCTCTGTATCTTTCCCTGGCCTTTGCTTTTGTCTCCCGAGTGTATCGAGTGCAATCATTGTGAAGCTGAGAAACAGTGAAATGGTGTGTGTCAGGCAGTTGTTCACTTCCTGGTATGTCCCATGCATGGTTCATGGACAGGGGGGTTTCAGAAGTTATGAGACACATCCTTGTAACTTGGTCTGTACCTGAATTTGTCCCTCTCAGGTGATCTTGCAGTCAGTAGCACGAGGAAGCCCCGAGAGGAAAGGACCAGGCATCTAAATTGTGTGGCAATGCTGTCACATAAAAAAAAAGTTATTTTCTCCTTTTTTAAAAAAGAGATCGTAAAGGTCCAACTGCCTGCTGAAAACGGCTCAAGTAAATAACTTACGATGCTTTTAGGGTTTTTCATAAATAGTAGTAACAACGGTCTCGTAACTTATCCCCAGCTGCTACTCTCTCTGAAACCTGACTTGATGCTGCTTCCTCCTGGATTGGAGAATTGTATGCGAGAATGTCTGCCTGAATGTTCCTTTTTGCCAAGGGGTGTATTTATGGGATGTTAGTGTGTTGGAACAGTTCATCTGTAGAAGGTACTGTATCCATTATTCGGTTATGGTTTCCAATAGTTAAATTATTCTAAATTCCTCTTCATTTTGAATGGATTTTCATTAGAGTGTTTAAATATATTGTGTTTTGCTTAATGGTGAGTGGTTTGACTAGTTGCATCACATCTGGAACTCCCACTTCACATCCACCTTTAAAATTAGAAAGGTTTGGCATCCAAGCTACCTTCTTAAACTAGTTTGAGGCAGTCTGGTTGGTCTATAGCAAACTGGGGACTCTTGTCTTGTTCTAAATCGATAATACCAAATTGGGTTTAGAATTACAATCCCTACAGTGTGCAAACAGACCATTCGACCCAACAAGTCCACACCGACCCTCCGAGGAGTAACCGACCCAGACTCATTCCTCTACCCTATTATTACACATTTACCCCGACTAAGGCACCTAACCCACACATCCCTGAAAACTACAAACAATTTAGCATGGCCAATTCACCTGACATGCACATCTTTGGATTGTGGGAGGAAACCAGATAATCCAGAATAAGCTCATGCAGACACTGGAGAGTATGCAGCGAGAGACTATTGGGTTCAACGTCGTGTATGGTAATTGTTAGCGCCTTTTGTTGTGGATGTTGAATTCGGTTGGTTTAAATAGTGTTTTGTGTATAAAGATTCTTTCAGTCATTAAGAGTTCTCTGGGTGTGGAGGAAGTGAAGTTGGCGGTTTTACAAAAGGTAATGAAGGCAAAGCTCTAGGAATTGACAGACAAGCTGGAGGTGGGATTGCGTTTGTCTGTGAGAAAATGAGAGATAGTTTCAGCCATAGCTCGGCAATTACATTTGGTAGAACTGCCATCAGACTCTTTGGAAATGGCTGCAATTCAATTTCAAATGAGGCACTTTGAGCATGAGAAGGAATTGAAACAGTTTGAATTATGATGAAAAGTAGAAATAAAAGAAACAGGTTCGAAGGCCTGAATATCCTTCTGTTGTTCCTGTGTAACAGGCTGGAGGACGGAATGGATTCCTCCATTATCTGTGTAATTCGCTTCACTTGTTGACTCCTTCTGTCATCTATGTTGAAATAAGATCATCCTTAATTTATGTATACTCCAATGGCTACTGGGTCAAACTGATCATCCTTTTGTTATAAGTTAGCACCTTCATTGCAGGAATGAGGTGCTTCCAATAAAACAACATCCTTTCTTCATTGAAGAGATTAAATCTGTAAACACTACTCCAGATGTGATCTCACTAAGACCCTGTACAGCAGCACCAACACTTTACCACCCTGCTGTAAGGTTCCCACCCAGGTTAGAGCAGTCCCAGCTGTCTGGAGGAATATAGAGCATTGTTGGAAGATTATTGTCCTTCTCTACTCCATCAGCATAACGGGAGATCTGGAGAAATTAAAGTTAGAGAAGATCATAAATGATGTGGTGAGATGATCTCTACATAATCTCTCCAGAGCCCACGTCGCTCAGATTCCACAGAATCTAGTAAGGTGGAGCACAAAAATAGCAAGGAGAAGCAAACATTGATGGGAGTTATATATCAAAGTGAAAGCTGCAATTGAAATACTGGACATGTTATAAAACAGGAAATGAGATATTCACATTTGTGGATAGTTCAGTAATAATGTACTGTTTAAATTATATCTAAACTGTGTTCACTCAATTGAATGCTAATGCTGGGAAAAATGGATTTAATGACCACGTGTGAGATGGTTTACATTAACATTATGTCGACCACTGATTTCGAGATCAGGTTATTTCGGAATTGTGTTGAGTGATCAGAAGAGCTAATTGAAACTTTGCTGGAAATGACCTTTTGGGAACAGTGACCACAATGGATTGGTTTTCTTTTATGCTGTCTGAGTACACGACAGTTATTGTTTTATTTGAAGTAACCGTTATAAATCTGATTCATGCCAGCCATGAAGGTGTGAGGAGAAAGTGGGGACTACAGATGCTGGAGATCAGAGTTGAAGAGTGTGGTGCTGGAAAAGCACAGTCAGGCAGCATACAAAGAGCAGATAAATCAATGTTTCGGGCATAAGCCCTTCATCAGGAATGAAGCTTTTGGGCTAAGGGGGCTGAGGGATAAATGAGAAGAGGGTGCGGCAGGGGAGAGGTTAACAGGGATTGCGATAGGTAGATGAAGGTGGGGTTGAAAGTAATAGGTAATGAAGGAAGACAGAACGCCTCACCTACTGCATTCATTAAACCCAATGTGGTCTTCCCTACATTGGCGAGGCAGGAGGTCAACTTGTGGATCATTTCAGAGAACATCTCTGGGACAGCCACATTGAACATCTCCATCGCCTTGTGGCGGAGCATTTTAACTCCCCTTCCCACTCTGCCAAGGACATCACGGCCCTAGGCCTGATCCATCACCAAACCCGAGCTACGAGAAGCCTGGAAGAAAATAGCCTCCTCTTCTGCCTTGGGACCCTCCAACCACAGGGGATCATAGTGTATTTCACCATTTCCCCATTTCCCCTAATCCCACCTTATCTCGCTCCAACCTTCCAAGACAGCACCGCCCTTTTGAATGTTCCTATATGTCCATAGTCCTTCCTATCAATCTGGTCCACCCTCCTCTCCGACGAACACTTTCAACCCCACCTTCATCTACCTATTAGATGAAAGGAGGCAGCTTAGAAAAATGCCAAGTGTTGCAGTAAGCCAGAGGATTCAGAGAAATGTAGGACCCAGCAAAGGATGACCAAGAAACTGAGAAGAAAATTAAAAAGAGAAAAAGCCGGCAAATGAAAGAAAGACATGAAGACTGCTAAAAAGCGTTTATCAATACATGAAAAAAAATTAAAAACAAGGTCAAATGTGGAACAGTTGGTGTGCGTTCAGGATAATTTATTGCAGAGAACAGAGAAATCGCAGGGAAAAGAAACAGTTTCTTTGTGTCTATCTTCATGGAAGAATGTCCAGAAATTCTCCCAGAAATACCAAGTGACCATGGGACTTTTGTAAGTAAAGTCTAAGACCATTCTTATCAGTGTTGGGGTTATCTTTGAAAAGAAAGCTGGATTGAGTATTTATAAATCTGACAGTCTAGATGTACTTTCCAAGAATTTCAGAAGAAGCAGCAATAGACATGTTGATTGCATCGCAGATTTTCACTTTATTTTCTGACACATTCCCGAAAGTCATTTAGCCAATCTGGATAAGGCAAAGGATATTAAAAAATATCCAACAGTTCAAGAAAGGATGAATTTGGGAATGGTGAACTACAGACCAGTTATCTTGTCATCCACAGTCAGGTATCTGTTGGACTGCAATACAAAGAACATGCAACTAGATATATAGAAAGTAATAACATAACTGGGGAGTGTGAGAATGTACCGATGAATGTAATTGGAATATAGAGGATGTCGTGCACCAGTTGTATCAAGTGTTCATGAGATTACACTTAAAGTATTTTGTATCATTTGGAGTCCCAATCTACGAAAGGATATATTGACTACAGAGGAAATGCAAAAGGTACTATCCAGATTAATCCCTAAAATGGCAAGATTGTCTGATGGGGAACCTCAGCCTGTAATCTCGAGTTTCAAAACATGAGAGTTGATTGCAGTGAAACTTAGAAACATAAGGGGACTGAATAACAGAGGGGCATGGAGAAGTACAAGTACGCGAGATCAGGAAGAATCCCACGATATTCTACACGGACAAGTCAAACAGAATAATCAGCAAACAGTTAGTGTCCATTAGAAACCAAAGGGGCAATCTGTGTGTCAAGCTGGAGAACATTGATGGATTGTTACATGAGACCTTCACATCTATTTTACTTGGGAGAAGGAGGACACAGGTACAGACTTCAAGAAGATGGGCTAGGAAGCTCTTCAACAGATTGATTCAAAATATGAGCAGGGATTTGAGGCTTTGTTCTGTATAAAGTTGGATCAATCTCCATGTCTGAATGAGTTGTATCACAGAAGGCTGTTGGGGTCAAGGGACGAAAGACCCTGACTGAATATTTTAATTAGACTCTGACCATAGGGGAGGTGCCAGAGAACGGGAGAACACCTAATACGATTCCACTTCACAGTAAGGGTGGGATAGATAGGCCAGGTAACTATAGACGAGCGAGTATTAGATCACTATTAAGGAAACTACTGGATAAAATAGGGAATGAGAAAATCGAACTCCAATCAGAGTCACAAGGTTTGATCAGGAATACTCATCATGACTTTATCAGAAGGAAGTCACATCCAATGGATTTGATTGAATTAGTTTGAGGAGGTGGATTATTTAGTTTTGTAGGAAGGCCTCTGACAAATTTCCACCTGAGAAACTGGAAAATAAAGTAAAATCTCACAATATGAAGGATAACTTGACAAGTTACAACGAAAATTGTCTGAGTAGCAGGAGACAGAGGGTGGTGAGAAAAGGCTGTTTGTGTGACTGGAGACTAGTGTCCCCTGGTGTACCACAGAGATCAGTGCTGTGTTCTGTATTGTTTGTGTTATTCATAAAAAAATGTGAATGTGGTGGGGGCTAGGTGGAGAGTGGGGGATGTGTGATAAGTAAGTGTATGTTTGACATAAAGATTGGCTGGGTGGTTAGCAGTGAGGAGGAAGGCCTTAAGTTACAGGAAGATACAGATGGAATGGTCAGATGGGCAGATCAATGGCAGATGGAATGTAACCCTGATAAATATGAGGTGATGCATTTTGGCAGATGGAACCAGACAGGGGAGTACTCAATGAATGGCAGCACACTAGGAACCTCAGATTGTGCTTCGCCACACATCCCTGAATGTGACTGGACAGGTTAATAGACTAGTTAAGAATTGGACATTGGGTGTTGTGTTTCCTAATCAGGGTGTAGATTATAAGAGCAATCCAGGGCTTTTGTTCGGCCAAAATGGAGTACTGTATGTGGTTCCGGGAGCCACATTCCAGGAAGGATGTGATTGTACTGGAGTGGGTGCAGAGGTGATTCACCAGGATGTTCCCTGGAATGGAGCATATCAGCTATGGAGAGAGGCTGGATAAGCTCGGGTTGTTTACTTTGGAGCAGAGAAAGCTGAGGGATCAGTGATTCAGAAGGATAAGATTATGAGCAACACGGACAGGGTGGATAGACAGCAGCTGTTCCTTTTCGTCAGAAGGTAAAGAACAAAGGAGCACACTATTAAAGTGATGAGTTTGAGGTTCAGAGAGGATTTAAACTTTTTTACACCTCGAGGGTGTTGGGTTCTGGGATTACTTCCTGAGAGGGGAATTATCACAGGTAACCTCACAATCATTAAAAAGTACTGGACGAGCACTTGGAATTGTCATAACATTCCAGGCTATGGGCCTGCTGTAGGAAAGTGGGACGAATATCGATCGTGCTGTACTTCTGTTGGCACAGAGGCTATGCCCCTGTGAGTTTATGGTGTGGAAGGTCAATTATTGAACAGCTTAAGGCAGGAATTTATGAATTTCTGAAGAGTATATTCATAAGGGTTATAAGAGTGAACTGTATTAGCTTGTTAAATTATGTCAGTGTGAGAAATATGAGAAAACAAGTGCAATTTCCTTACAGTTTGAAACCAGAGAATGGAGAATGGGGAAAAAGGAAATGGAAGAACTATGAAGCCACTACTTCAGATCTATCTTCACAAAACTTTCTAACAATACAAGGAAAACCGAGTCTGGTGTGGGAAAATGATAGAATACATGGAACATAGAATATAGTAACTAAATGGTTTAGGAGAAAATATTGCGGTTGAAAGTAATGGTCACAGACAACACTAACATAGATTTATGAAATGGGAATTATGTTTGAGAGAAAGAATGGGAGACAAATGAAAGAGAAGCAATGGATGTAAAACATTTTGATTTTTAGAAAAGTTTTGGTAAAGCTCCAAGTCCAGTTTGCAAAATCAAATCTGAGTGAATTCGGGCTAATAGATGGCTATGTTTCTGTAATGGGAGAGCTGGCAGGAAACAGTGATTAGAAATAATCAGACTCGTCAAGCAACAGGTAAGGTATGATTCTGTAAGGTATAAGTCCTTCCACATCTAGTCAAGAAACTTAGGGGACAATTAAACAATTCACTGGAGGAAGAGATTCCACAAACAACCCCTTCCTCCATGAAGGAAGAGCCCAGCACTTCAGTGTATAAGATAAGGCTGATTTATTCGCAACAATCTTCAGTCAGAAGTACTGAGTCGATGATCTATTTCAGACTATGTCCCAGACTCCCAATCACCTTCCCCGGATATCTCCTGTCTCAAGAACAGGACGGACACAGCAGAAGTGGCGGCACATTTGGATACAGTTGGAAGGGAATTGCTCTAGACTCCGTATCCCATGAAGTCTCATGGCATGACATGGGAAAGGAAACCTTCTGCTGATTACCATGTACCAGTCTCTTTCAACTGATGAATCAGTACTCCTCCTTGGAGGAAGTGCTGAGGGTAGCACGGACGCAAGATGTACTCTGGGTGGAGGACTTCAATGTCCACCTCCAAGAGTATCTCAGCTACAGCATTACTGATCGAGATGGCCGGTTCCTAAAGGATATAACTGCTAAACTGGTTCTGCGGCAGGTGGTGAAGGAACCAACAAGAGGAAAATACATACTTGACCACAGCCTTACTAACCTGCCAGTTACAAAAGTATCTGTCCATGACAGTATCAGTAAGAGTGACCACCGCATAGTCATTGTTGTGACAAAGTCATACCTGCACATTGAGAATAACCCCTTCCATTTTGGGTGGTAATATCACGGTGCTAAATAGGGCAGACTTCGAACAGATCTAAAAGCTCAAATCTGGGTGTACATAAGGTGCTGTGGGTCATCTATAGGAGCAGAATTGTACAGCCACACAAGCTCATGGCCTGGCATATCCCCCTCTCACAACAATTACCATCAATCCAGAGGATCAGCCTTGGTTCAATGGAGTGTGCAGGATGGCAGGAGCAGCACCAGGCATATCTGAAAATGAGGTGTCAGCTTGGTGAAGCCACCAAACAGGACTATTTGTGCGCCAACCAGCATAAGCAGTAAGTGATAGACAGAGCTAAGTGATCCCACAAGCAAATGATCAGATCTAAGCTCTGCAGTCCTTCCACATCTAGTCGAGAAACGTTGGGGGCAATTAAACAATTCACTGGAGGAAGAGATTCCCCAAATAATCCCTTCCTCTATGATGGAAGAGCCCAGCACTTCAGTGTATAAGATAAGGCTGATGCATTCGCAACAACCTTCAGTCAGAAGTGCTGAGTGGATGATCCATCTCAGCCTCCTCCAGTGGTCCTCAGCAACTCAGTTACCAGTCATCAACCAATTCGATTCAGTCCACGCGATATCCAGAAACGGTCTGAGATACTGCATACTCCAAAGGATCCATACTCTCACAACATTCTGGCAACAGGACTGAAAACTTGTGCTCCATAACTTGCAACTCCCCTAGCCAAACTGTCTCAATACAGGTACAATGGCCTTCACCGATTATGTGGAAAATTACCCCAAGTATCTCCTGTATATAAAAAGCATAACAAATCGAATCCGGCCAATTCCCACCCCATCAGTCTACACTCGATCATCAGTAAAGTGGTGGAATGTCTCAGTGCTTTTAAGCACCACCTGCTCAGCAATACCCTGGTCAATGATGCCCAGTTTCGGCTCCACCAGGGCCACTCAGCTCCTGACCTCATTACCGTTGGTCAAACATGGACAACAGAGCTGAATTCCAGAGGTGGGGTGAGAGTCACATCACTTTAAGTCAAGGCTGCAATCGACCCCGTGTGGTATCAAGGGGATATAGGAAAACCGGATTCAATGGGTATCAGGGGCAAACTCCCTGTTGGTTAGAATCATACCTGACACGTAGGATGGTGGTCATGGTGGTTGAAGGTCAGTCAACTCAGCTCCAAGTCTGCAGGAGTCCCTCAAGCAGTGGCCGAAAACCTCTTCAGGGCTGCTTAAGTAATGACCTTCCCTCCATTTTAAGGTCAGCAGTGGGGATGTTCGCCAATGATTGTACAATGTTCTGCAACATTTGTGGCTCCTCAGATACTGAAGCAGTCCATGTTCAAATGCGAGAAGATCTGGACAGTATCCAGGCGAACATGTGGCAAGTAATATTCAGGCCACACGAATGTCAGACCGTGACCATCACCAATAAAATACAATCTAGCCTGCCTGTTGGCATTCAATGGTGTTACTATCACTGAATCCCCAGTATCAAATTCCTGGTGGGTAATCATTGCTCAGAAACTCACTGGTCTCGCCAAATGAACACAGTAACTACAAGAGCAGGTCCAAAGCTAGGAATACTGCTGCGAGTAACTCACATCCTGACTTCCAAACGTCTATCCATCATCTACTATGCATAAGTCAGAAGTGTGGTGGAAGACTCCCAATTTGCCTAGATGAGTGCAGCCCCAACAACACTCAAGAAGCTTTACACCATCCAGGACAAAGCAACCAGTTTGACTGTCCCTTCATCCACAGTGCTCCACCATCAACGCTCAGCAGCAGCAGCAGTGTTTTACTATCTACATGCTGCAATGAAATGATTCACCAAAGATCCTCAGAGACCACATTCCCAACTCACGACCACATCTATCTAGAAGGACAAGGGCTACAGATGTACGGGGATACCATCATCTTCAGGTTCCCTCCAAGCCATTCACCATCCTGACTTGGAAATTTATCACCGCTCCTTCACAGTCACTGGGTCAGAATCCTGGAATTCCCTCCCTAATGGCATTGGAGGTCAACTGCAGCAGGTGGACTGCAGCGGTTCAACAAGGCAGCTCACCACCACCTTCCCAAGGGCAATTAGGGACAGGACAATGCTGGCCCAGCCAGTGACACCCAGATTCACGAAATAAATCAATAGAAATTAACAGAGGACGGTTGCTGAGGTGTGGTAGGGATCGGTGCTTGGGGCCCAGCTGTTCACAATGCCCTTTAAACATTTGGTTGCTGGTTTCAGATGCACTATATCCCAGCCTGCTGGCAGCACGAACGGATGTGGGATTGTGAGTGGGTGAGGAGGTTGTAAAAAACACCAATATTGCAGGACAAAAAGCAGTTAAAAATATAAATGGTGTGCTGACCTTCATTTCAGGAGGATTTGAGTCCAGGAGGAAGGGTGTCTTACTGCAGCTGTGCATGGCCTTGGTGAGACATCATCTCAAACATTGTGCAGCATTATGTGCAGTTTTGATCTCCATATCTAATAAAGGACAACCCTGACATTGATGGAGAGCAGGGAAGGATGACTAGACTGATCTCTGGGATGACAAGCTTGTTGTGGGAGCAGAGTTTGGGGAGACTGGACCTGTATTCCAAGGGGTTTAGAAAAATGAATGGGGATGTCAGTGAAATATACAAAAATCTGACAGGGTGAGACAGATTGGAAGCAGGGATGATAATTCCCCAGGCTGGGACGTCTAAAACCAGGTGCCACAGTATTAAGTACAGGCAGGTCACTCTGCATTGAGATGAGAATAAATGTGTGCACTCACAGACTGGTGAACCTGGGGAATTAGCTCGCACCTGTAAACCGAGACAGTGATTATAAATAAGGATTTCAAGACAGTAAATGGATGGTGGGAGAGCAGGAGTACGGTGGGGAAATGAAAGGCCAAGCATTATTACGTTGAATTGGGTAGCAAACTCGATGGACCAAACATACTACTGCACCACCTATTTTATAGCTTCCCAAGGTTACTCACATTAACGGATATGTATATTGTGTGGGGTAAGTGCATTGAGGAGATCTTTTCCATGAACTAGAATGGGAGAGGCTCACTGTGTTGTATGATCTACTCCTTTCCTGCTGTTTCTGTGCAGTCTGTGGGAAAGCTCTGTAAATATTGTCACAAGCTCTCAGATGTTAGGAAGGAGGTTTCTGCAGGGTCGACAGGACTGTTTCCCATTCCCTTTTCCGACACTGATGCTGACGCCGGGTGTTCTGTCCGGTTTCATCCTTTCAGACCTCGGAGTAGTTTGATACAAATGAGTGTCTTGATTGACCATTTCAGAGACCATTGAAATGATTATCACATGTCAGGGTCTGTGGAGTCACTTTTAGGCCAGACCAGGAAATCATGGGAGATTCACTTCCTAAAAGTACATTGGAGAAAGAAATTCTGTTTTTAATCGATATTGGCTTCAAGGTCACTGTTACTGATCCCAGATTTTAGATCTCGATGCTTTATTAATTGTCTTTAACTTCCACCCGCTGCCAGATCATTAGCCTGATCTGGATTAGTAATCCAGTAACATTTCCACAGCAGTACCATCTCCACATGGGGACCTACAAAAACTATACTGAGCAGGTTATTTCTGTGCTGCTTGACAGCTCTGTCAAAAAGAACTCCCACCAATTTGACTGTCGTGATGGGACTGAGGGGGTGGTAATTGGTCAGATTGTAATTATTCCCGTCTTCGGGGACGTAACTTAGTTTAGTAATTTTCCACATTGCCAGGGAGATATCAGAGTTGGAGCTGGAATGAAACAGCTTCCCCCAGGGACACGGCTTGTTGTGCAGCACAAGTCTTCAGTTCTATTGCAGGAATTGTGTCAGGGCCCATTGCCTTTGTCGTATCTACTGTGTTCAGCTCTTCTCCATGGCACATGCAGCGAATCAAATTGGTTGAAGACTGGCATCTGTGATTTTGTGGGCATCATGATATGGGTGAGGTGAATCATCGACTCAACACTTCTGGCAGAAGATGGTGCCAGATAAAAGATAAAACATCCTTCTCTTTTACACTGATGTGCAGGTATGTTCCATGATTTAGTGTGGGAATGTTTGTGGAGCCCTCTCCTCCAATCATTTGTATAATCGTCCATCACCATTTATGATCAAATGTGACAGGACTGCAGTGCTTCGTTCAGATCTGTTGGTCAAGTCTGGTAGCTTTAATGAGTTAGCGTCAGGTTAAGGATCGTGTGATTCTGACTCTGACATGTTCACCCACACTCGTCACTGAGCGTTATTTTCCATTACCATGGTGTTGATGGTAATGACAGACTGAAGTGTTACCCTGGCAAAAAGTTACAGGTTGTGGTTGAATGGTGTTCTCCTTCGCCTGCTGCTGTGGTCTACAGCACTACATGAATACGCAGTTTAGAGCTGCAATATCTGCAATGCAATTCTGCTGTCTGTTCCCCAATTTTCACTGAGACCCATTCACCCATCAGCCCTGCACTCAGTGACCTAACCTGGTTTCTGATGTGGAAATACTTCCATTTCCAAAATCTTATTCTGCTGAGGGTCTGTCTCCCTGGGTCTTGCTTCCAATATGATACATTTCGCAAAAGCATTTAACTGATCTTAATTCAAATATTTAATTCACCTGAATCTTTTTCCTTTCTGTGTTTAAAGTGAATGTGTTTCCTCTGTTTCTCTCCCTGACCATGATAAAGAGCTCTGCAGTGTCAGTGATGCCAGCCTTATGTAGTTTCAAAGCCACTGAATTCTCTGGATTCCCAACCACCTTCACCTCATTGTCTGTATTCCCTTTTGGTTTGATGCCTTATCACTCATGGCTGCCTTGTTCTCCCATGAGTATGTTTCAAGTTCTTTGGGGTTGCATTTCTGGTATTATCTTCCGAATTATCCCCAGAACCTCCTCCCATTGCTCCTCCATGGTCTTTACTGCTCAGCTCCCCTTCCAATTAACTCTGTGTTGGGAGTTACATTGCATAATTATAACCACATTACATCTTGAAGAGAGCGTTAGATATAAACCGAAAGAAGGAGTTTTGGGAGATGTGACACGAAGAATAATTGGTGGATTTCTTAACTTGATACAAAGGGAGAACGAGAGAGAGGATATAGATCTGGAGATGTGGAAAATGAGAAAACTACATTATCGAAAGAAGTAGACGAACATTCCCCAATGGTTTGGCAATGCCTGTGTGCTGTGGTCCTTTGTACAGTGCATGTATAACAGAGTAACATGTTCAAATGCTGAGTCTGATGCCAGAATACTTATCTCCGATTATATGACAGACACTAGCTTTGGAAAGAACCCAACAGGCCAACATATTGAAGGGGGTTAACTGGAATAATTTGGGACACTAGAGTCAAGAATTTGGAGCACACATCCTGGTAAGAATGAGAGAGTAGAGTAGGGAATTCTAGAAAAGGAGGGAACGTTGAGAGGATCAAATCATGTTTTAATGTTTTATTAATCTTATACATCATATGCATCATTTTTCGTTAACTGTGTCTCGGTTGATCATTTACAATTTGTTGTGCACATGTGAAAAATGCTACTTTACTGCACACAAACATTGATTAAACAGTGTGTATAAAATCACTTTTCCACCATTGAAACTGTCCTGTTGTCGTGTTACGAGGATACATGAACACCAACTGGCCACCAAAAGACATGATCCACTATCACTATGTTCCATACATACAGACAAAGAAAGGAACAATTTTGACTGGGACAAAGCACACACACATGCTAAGACACGCAAGGATCTCCTTAGAGGAATGGTATTATAACCAGAAGTCCATCAATAAACGCATCAATTTAGATCCTGTCTACATTCTCTTGTTAAAATAACCGGAAATGACATCACCCACTTTAAGAAACCAAGACCTATAAATAGAGAGGTGGGACATATCACCGGAGATTCAGCGGAGACTCTCACTGATGATGTCATCTAGTCATGGTAACGAAACTTCTGAAAACAAACCTTCAAGCTCAGCGAGCTAACTGGCAGAGATATAAATTATTACTTTTTGTTTATTAGTGGAATTTAGGAGTTCTCATCGCTCACGTTTTAACAGATTATGATGTGAGGTGAGCTTTTCTGGGTGTGTGATTTTAATTAACAGAGGGATTCGACATTGATGTCATAACAGTTTGGGGCCTTGCCGTATGGGATTTGGACAAACATGAACAGATTTGGTGGACAAAAGGTCCTAGCAAATTCCAACTCATTGCAATTAGTGACTTTGATCTTCAAATAAAACCAGTGGGAAAATTCGTTTAATTTTGTTACTTGTGGTTGATTAAATCAAAAGTGAGGGAAATTGCTTTTAACATTACTAAAGAAGTTCCCAAATTTTGCAAGGAAGTTTAGAAAGACAGAAGGAGGACATCGTTTAGAATTAGCAAATAAGTTGGAATTGGGTTTAACCAGGGAGAAAAGGGAAGCTGAAATTGTAATGGAGTTGGGTAAGCACTGTGATGTATCAGAGAAACAGGCAACTGCAGTAGAGTTAGAAAAAAAAACTTAAATTGCAAATGTGGCAACTGGAGTTAGAAGATAAATAAAGGGAAGGAAATAGAGAGAGAAGAAAGAGAAAGAGAGGAAAAAGAAAGAGAGAGAGGATTTGAAATTCAGAAGTTAGGAATTAGACAAGAAAGTTAAGTTAACAGGATGGAGATGAAGGGAGAACATAGGGATTTATACAACTATGTTAATAACTTGCCATATTTCGGTGAGAAAAATGTCAAAACCTTTTTTATTTCATTTGAAAAAATGGCTAGGCAGATGACGTGTCCAGTGAACTTGTGGGTAATGCTAGTTCAGACTAAGCTGGTGGGCACAGCTGGTGAGGTATGTGCAGCGCTATCAGATGTGGGGTCAAGAGATTATCAAGATGTCAAATTGGCTATTTTGATTTGTTATGAATTGGTACGAGAAGCATATAGACAGAAGTTCAGAAAAATAGAGACGGAAACAGGTCGGTCTTATATTGAGTTTGAAAGAAGTAACCACAGTCATTTTGGTAGGTGGGTGCTTGCCTTAAAAATGGATAAGACCTGTGAGGCTTGAAGGGAGATTAATTTGCTGGAGAAGTTAAAAGACTTACTTCCAGAGATAGTAAGAATTCATGTGAATGAATAGAAAGTTCAAGAAGTGGGAAGCACGGCAGAAAGGGCAGGTAAATATGCACTGGGGCATGAGATGATATTTAGCTTCTGGCAAGATTTTCATCCTGTGAGGGATAGAAATTGGGAGAAGGGAAGATCACACATTTCAAAGCGAACAGTAGCTCACAATACTTTACCACAGGTGAAGAAAGAAGCCCAAAGGGGTTGAAAGGTAGTGAAAGGCCTCAGGTATTCTCACTATAAGGGAGTGGAAAACATAAAATGACAGTTCCGATGGTTTAAGAAGGGCACTGGGAAAAGGTGGTTTCACTGCAGTAAGCTGGGACACACCGTGATGGGCGTTGAATGAAGGCACTTTGGGGAAAGATGTGTTAGTAGAGGCTAAGCCCAGTGGCATTAGTGAAACTGGTAAAGGAGACCCCAAGTAGAGCTGAGGAGCAGCAGGAGAGTGCACAGCCGAGGCAGGGTCTGGGTATGGAGGCAGTGCCTGATCTCTGAAAGAATTCATCTCTGTAGATAAAGTTTACTCAGAAAGAACAGGGAGAGAAGGACAAGAAGTTATAATTTTGTGAGATACGGGATCTGCTCAGTCTGTAATAGTTGAGAAATGAGACGCTGGAAAAGCACAACAGATCAGGCAGCATCCAGACATCAGGACAATTGAATATCAGGCAGAAACCCATCGTCAGGAATGTGATGGGGGGACAATGGAGGTGAAAGATAAATACAAGGGGAGTAGCTGAGCCGGTGGGAGGGTCTTTGGGAAGGCAATAAGAAGATGTAGGTGGGAGTGATAGTGATATGTCGGAGGGTAAGGTGGAGTCGAGAGGTGGAAAGGAAGATGGCTAGTTAGGGCGGTTCAAGAGGGCAGTGCTAGGTTGAAAGGTTGGATCAGGGACATGTTGGTGGAGGGGAGATTTGGAATTTGGTGAAGTCAAGGTTGATGCTGTACAGTTTGAGGGTTCCATCTGTCCTACCACCGATAGGAGTCCTATCACCCTCCTCACCGACCTATCACCATCACACCCCACCTGCATATACCTATCGCCTTCCAAACTCCCTTCCACCCAGCTCCACCCCCACCCTCCTATTTATTTCTCAACATCCTTCCCCCTCCCTTACTCCCCACTTTCCTGATGAAGGATTTATACCTGAAACGTTAACTCTCCTGCACCCTCCGATGCTGCCGACTTGTTGTGCTTTTCCAGCCACACACTTTACAACTCTCATCTCCAGCATCTGCAGTCCTCAATTTCTCTCGGCCGCAAATACTAAGAGATGAAAGTATTTTCACTCTTTCTGGCATGTTAATCAAGATCATGTTACGTTGTGGAATGGGAACAGAAGTTAAGCATTCCCTTGTGTAACATTGGGATGGAATGCCAAATCAAGATTAGGGAAGTAACAGTGACAGTGAGTAACAGAGTGTCAGTTCCAGGAATACAGTTTGTTCTTAGGAACGATTTAGAAGGAGGCGAGGTGGGATAGGCACCCCTGTGGTGGAGAAGCGAACAGAAGTCTAGGGAATTGGGGTGTTAAAAGAAAAATACCGAGGAATCTTTCCAGAGTGTGTAGAAACAAGATCCCACTGTCATAAGTTACAGCAGGAAGGAAAAACGAACGAAAAAGACAAATGAATTGATGCTCAGTGAACTGACCCCCTGTTTGATGTAACGGTGGAGGATAAACCTGAACAGGCAGAGGGTCAGGCAGAGGGGTTTAGTCCAGAAAGGCTAATGGACTTACAACAGATATATACACACACATTCACACACACATACACATGCACACACACAGAAAAGGAATCAGAATATATTGTTGAACGTTATTAACTTAAAGATAGAATCATAAAATTAAAATGGAGACCCCGATAGGTTACTGCAGAAGGGAAATGGGCTGAAGTGCACCAGATTGTGTTAGCAGTAACGTACAGTGTTACGGGTAGCACATAAACTAACTGCAGGCGGTCACCTAGGTGTACAGAAGACTCAGGCTAAGGTACAGAAGCATTTCTAGTGGCCTGGAATGCACAAGGACGCTGTTAATTTTTGTTGTACATGTCATACATACCAAATGGTAGGTACGTAACAGGCAGCAATAAAATCAGCACCTTTCTTGCCAATTCCTGCATTCGAAGAACCTTGCACGTGGGT
Organism: Chiloscyllium punctatum; assembly: GCF_047496795.1. Classification (NCBI taxonomy): domain Eukaryota; kingdom Metazoa; phylum Chordata; class Chondrichthyes; order Orectolobiformes; family Hemiscylliidae; genus Chiloscyllium; species Chiloscyllium punctatum. The sequence goes on from NW_027310053.1 coordinate 243,667, forward strand.
TCTGATTAATTGTGTAGCCCCCCTTTCTAAAGTAAAAGTGGAAACCAATATTTGCTGACCATAATGGGTGTGTCTACCAGATTTCCAGAGGCAATTCCATTCTTGGAGTGTCAAGGCAAAAAGGGAGGTGGAGGAGTTGGTAGCTTTCTTTACTCGCTGTGGACTGCCCAGAGAGATTCAGTCAGACCAAGCGTCTCAATTTACCACTCAGCTGTTTAAGGAAGTCATGGATGGCTTAGGCATTCAACAATTCAAATCAAGGGCGTCCCATCCTGAATCCCAGGGAGCCTTGGAAAGTTAGCATCAGACGCTGAAGACCATATTAACAGCGTACTGTCATGGTTGGCCAAATGATTGGGATAAAGGTGCCCCATTAAATTGTTTGCCATTAGAGATGTCCCAAATAAATCTACTCACTTTACTTCCTTTGAGATAATATTCATACATGAAGTGAGAGGTCCTTTGAAATTAATTAAATATAAATTGACAGGACTGAAGTCAGAAATCTCACACCTGGATTATGTGCATGAAGTGAAGGAGAGAGTAGACGGAGTAGGTGAGTTTGCTAAACAGTATCTTAAAAGCACAGCATAGAATGATGCAGGTGGCAGATAAAAACACTGAAACTTTGAAGATTTCCCGTCGGGATGATGTATTAGTATTGCCACCAGTGGTAAGAAATCTCTTCAAAGCCAGGTTTAGTGGCGCCTTTCAAATAAATAAAAAACGTGGAGTCAGTTAAACTATCTAGTAAAGATACCAGAGATGACAAAAAACTTTATCGAGTATTTCATATGGATGAATAATGCACAGCCACATTTCAGACTCAGAAACAGAGTTGTGGCCAGATGAACAAATTGTGTTGTTTATCTGTATGATGTAGTGACCTTTAGCAAGTGATTGAAAGCTCACATGTTACAGTTGGCTGAGCATGTTGAACGATTAGAAGAAGCAAACTTGGTAATAAACTTAAAGAAAACAGAATTCTCGAAGGCAGAGGTGACGTTCTTGGGACATTACATTGGACATGGAAGATTGATCCCATGGAACATAAAAACGAAGGACTTTGAGGAATTTCCACAACCATCCTCGAAGAAAGAGGTGCTTCAATTTTTGGAACTGAGTGGATTCTATCGGAAGTTTGTTCCAAACTTCAGCAGCGTATTGGCACCACTGATGGATTTATTAAAGGAGAACACAGTATTGTGGTGGACAGAACAATGCCAGGAGGCATTTGAGAATTTTAAAGCAGGATTAATCACAACACCAGCTTTAGCTACACCAAATATTCTGAAACCCTTCGAAAATTGTGTTTGATGCTCGGGATATAGGGGTCGGAGATATATTGATACAGAAAGAGAATAATGGAATTGAATGGATAATTGGTTACTTGTTAAAAAAAGCACAATATCCACCAGAAAAAAAATACAAAATCCCCATTATTGAACAAGAATGATTAAGTTTCACACTGGCCTGACAATATTTTAATGTGTATATGACAAACAAATTGTCGGAGATGGTTGTGGACAATGACACATCTCTGGCATTTTTGGAATATTTAAAGACCAGAATATGAGACTATTTCATTGGAGTCTTACCTTACCGACTTTAAACTCACAAAATGTACATGCTGTGGCTCCTACAATGTGATAGCAGATGGGTTTTCGCGGTTTTAAAGGAAAAAGTCTAGATAAGATTTGACTTATTCCAGTGTTGTATTGGTGTGCAGAATTAATATGAATGATATAACTGAGATTAATACTTTTATATTTCATATAGTTGGGATTCAGAATTAGAGGAAAAGAAATGTAGCCATCTTTTCATTCTGCTGGTTCATTTTATTTTCTGAAGTGGGAAGGTGTTATGAAAACAAAAACATGTATGGGCACTTTAAGACAGATCGGGTTTTGTTCAATAGAAATTAAAGCCACAGATGCTAACTAAAGGTCACACTGTTTCACATGTCACCATGAGCTGAGAAATGGATACCTGAGTTTTGGTTGCTGTTTTGACAGCAATTTAAATCCAACCAAAGAGTTTAAATAACGCTCAGGATACCAAAAACAACAGAGCATTAACCCTATCCGTACCCCTCGTGATTTTATACAGCCCTCTAAGGACTCCCTCAGTCTCTTACACGCTAAAGAAAAGGTCCTAGCTTCTCCAACCTCTCCATGTAACTCAGACCATTGGGTTCTGGCAACGTCTTTGTAAATTTCTTCTGCACTCTTTTTAAATTAATAACTTCCTCCCTATAACAAGTTGACAAAACTGAACACAATACTCCAAGTGCGGCCTTACCAAAGTCCTGTGTAACTGCAACATAAGGTCCCAACTTCTATACTCAATATCCTGCCTGATGAAGGCCAATGTGCCAAAAGCCTTCTTCACTGCCCTGTCTACCTGTGACTCTACTCTTAGAGAACCGTGCACCTGAACACCAAGGTCCCTCTGCCCACTGCACCCCTTAAGACCCTCCCATTCACCATGAAACTCCTACCTTGATTTGAGTTTCCAAAATGCAAGACCTCACGCTTCTATATTAAATTCCATTTGCCATTTCTCGGCCCATTTCCCACCTGACTAAGGTCCTGCTGCAATTTCTGATAAACCTCCTCACTGATCATGCTCCCAATTACTTTAGTGTCATCTGCAAACTTACTAATCATACCTTGTACGTTCTCAACCAAATCATAGATAACAGACAGCAATGGACCAAGCCTCCGGTCTGACAAACATCCTTCCACTCAACCCTCTGCTTCCTACCATCAAGCCAACTGTGTATCCAATTGGACAGTTCCCCCCGCATTCTACGAGATGTAACCTTCCTGAGCAGTCTGCCATGTGGAACCTTATCAAAGGCCTTACTGAACTCCATCGAGACTACGTCTATCACTTTGTCCTCATCAAATGTCCTCGTAACTTCAACAAAGGACTCTAAGAAATTTGGGCAGCATGATCTCCCACTCACAAGTCTATGCTGACTGCTCCGAATCAAACCCTGTGTACATAATTGGTGCAGACAATGGTATGCTGTCCTTCATTGTAAGATGATTCGAGTACATAAGTAAAGCCATCTTCCTTCTGTTGTAGAGCCTTGCTGAGAGAGCATTTGGGGCACACTGTACAGATTTGATCTCCTTTATAAGGAATGATCTCCTTACCACAGACACGGGTGATGGTAACATGAGGATAGAGTGAATAAGCTGAGTGTTTAATCTGTAGAGCTGTGAGAGACGAAGAAATGGTGATGCTGAAACACGAGGAGTGGCAGCTATCACTTATTTCCAAAAGAGACATTGACAGGGTGAGAAATTCCATACTTTACCCAGGATTGATTGGTTTGATTTATTGTCACGTGTACCTCAGTACAGGGAAACACTTTGTTTATGAGCAGTGGAGGAAGATCATAGTAAGCATGGTCAGACAGATCATAGGGTGGAAATAGACTTGGACAGAGTAAGGCATACAGGTTACACTGAACAGGACGTGCACTAGACAAGATCAACATGAACAAGACCACCATTATTTGAACTTAGAGAGTCCATTCATCAGTCTAATGTGACTTTCCTAATAGTTTATATGCCTCAATTAACTCTCCCCATGTTATTGTGCAGTCGGTGTGTGAACTCTGTTCTGAACATCAGGTTGTTCACAATCCCCAACAGCAGCCACAATACCTTCCATCGGAAACAGGTAGCCATTCCCACCAGCTTCCGCCCTACATAGAGAACACCAGGCTGGCTTCTCGGAGATGGAACATGCCGTCTTGAGACTTCACACAAGACATATGGCTTCCCTCCTCACCACTAGAAAACCACATTAATGTCCCACATGTGTATCATCAGCAACAGAGCCAAGAGGAACAACGTGGAACAGTCTGTCTGTGCAGCCTCTGCCCCACTTGTTCATCATGTTGAAGCATCAATTACGAGACAATTAAGACTGCCGATGCTGGAGATCAGAGGAGAGCATCAATTGCTGGACAAGTACAGCGGGTCAGGAAGCATCCAAGGACCAGGAGAATCGACGCTTTGGGCATAAGACATTCATCAGGAATCAGCAAAAATTACCTCATTCTGCTCCCGTGTAAGTGCATTGAGGTGGGAATGGCCTCCCGCTGTTCCTGTGTGGGTGACTCAAGGGAGTGATTGGCTTCAATCTCGTCCGATTGGACAGGGCCAAGGGCCTGACTGGTTAACCCTGGTTCCTGTTTGACAGCTCATTGTACTTACTCGTGTGACAATGCTGCAGCTTTAAGTGGTTATTTTGTCCTGGTTTCTTTTAAGAGTGAGATTGAACGATCTTTACCAAGCTGGATAGTTAAGACCACTTGAGTAAACAGCTAGGGAGGCCTTGTGTTTATTTTAATGCAGCCTGAATGGGCGTGGCCAGCTTTCACAGATTAGGATCACTGGGGTTTGTTTTCTCAGTAACATCAGAAACGATTGGGGTCTCCACAGAGTTGGAAGCTTCAGGGAATGTTTCCTGGTTGCTACTCTCTCTGAAATTTCTCTTGATGCTGTTTTTAATTCCTGGATTGGAGAAATGTTTGTGATATTCTGTGTCTGAATATTCCTTTTTGCCAAGGGCTGTGTTTATGGGATTTTCCTATATTGGAACTGTTCTTTAGTAATAGTTCCTAGATGAATTTTTCTGCTAACTTGTCCAATAGAATTACGTTATTCTAAATTCCTCTTTCTTTGGTTTCATTTCATCTTTCGTGTTTAAGTAGATGGTGTTTTGCTTCACACCGAGTAGTTTGACCAGTCACATGGCATCTGGTACAGACATTTTACATTTCCTTTAAAATAAGAAAACATTAGGATCCATGCTACCGCCTTCAAAATTTTTCGAGGCGCTCTGTGTGGTCCAACACACCAGACTCACTATCTTCCTGGGTAATAAGCTGGAGGCACTGAAAGGGCTGTCTCTGTTCTTCTCCAACAGTGTCAATGGGTTGAATGGCTTCCTCATATTCCTGTGAAACCAGCGTGAGGTGTTGAATGAACTCTTGTTTTACTGGGGCAATGTACAGTTCCCGCCAGTGCTGTTACATGAATGTTACGGACACTTTAACGGCGCAAGCCTCAATGGAGTCTGGGTCTTGCTGCACATGGACACAGACCAGTTCAGGAGCTGACGGGGGACAAAATGTTCTGAACATTGTGGAATCTTCAGTGATCATCCCCACTTCTGATCTTATGGTGGGAGGGTGGGGAGAGGAGACATTGATGAAGCAGGAGAAGATGTTTGTGAAGAAAAAGCTACCCTAAGGAACTTCCACAGAGGTGACCCAGGACTGAGATGGTGAACATCTTCCTTTGTGCCATGTTTGACCCCAAACACTGGAGAGGTTACTCTGATTCCCATTAAGTCCAGTTTTGTTAAGCTCCTTGATGTCAGCAGAAGGCAACCACTGCCTTGATATTTGGGCCAGTCATTTTTACCTGAACCCTTGTCTCAACCTCTTTTGTTCACATCAATAGGCCATGATATAGGAGCAGCAAATGTTTTCTTCAAACAGGTGGGATTGAATGTCAGGATTTATCTTTTCAAGAGTGTTTGGGGAGCTAGATGACTGAAAGTATTTGAAGAGGAGGTCGATATATATTGACCTGTCAGAGAGTTGAGGGCTATGAAGAATTAGGTATGAAAGAGGATTTGAGGTCAGGAGCAGATCAGCCATGATCTTAGTGAAGGGCAAGGCAGGTTTGGGGAGTAAACGACATGCCCCTGTTTCTGATGTTCTCACATTCTGTTATTCGAAAGTTAGTGGGTGTTATTTTTATAAATGTTCTGGTATTGCATATTGCAGTCAGGGCGACCAGATGAATTTGTGAGCCATCTCTGGGTGAGGTATGTGGGCTGTATTCACAGTGAAGCAACATGACCAACAAATGGAGCACAAGCTGCAGATAGGGGAAGCTTTCTAAAGAGAGATGAGGGGCCTTTTTCGTACCCAGCCTGGGTTTTCCAATTACATTTCCCAAATCACCTCAAAGCGTGTGGGACCATCTTGAGGGACTGAATGGTCTCCTCTGTTTCTGTGCACCAGGTCATAGGAGTAAGCGTCCTCCAACTGTTCCTGTCTAGCAGGTATGAGGGGCTGAATGGCACACAGGAACATGGGACTGAGGAACAGGAGTGGGTCATTAGATACTTTGAGCCTTCTACACCTGGCAGTAAGATTGTGGATGATCAGGTTGGGGTCTCAGCCCCACTTTTGTGTCTGTATCCCATTATCCGTGACTCACTTCTTTGTCAAATATTTCACTAATGCAGCTTTCAATCAATGTGAACAAAGAGGCACGAGAAACTTCCAGAGAAGAGAAGTACGACTTGAAAGGACCTTACAGAATGTTTCATCATCCCTCTTTTAGGATCAGAGAGTCATGCAGAATGAAAGCAGACCTTTTAGTCCAATCTGTTCACTCCGATCAGATATCAGTCCCATTTGCCAGCATTTGGTAAATATCCCTACTTTTTTAAATGTGCGATTGTAACCGCCTTCAGCACTTCCTCTGACAGCACTTTCTGTACACACACCACTCTCTGTGTGAATCATTTATCTTCATGTCCTTTCTAAATCAATCCCCCTCGCCTTCAAACCATGCCCACTTGTTCTGGACTCCCCTACCCTGGAGAGCGGAACGTGGTTCAGAATATCCATGCCCCTGATGGTTTTATAAAACTCTATAATGTCACCCCCCAGCCTCTGACAATCCAAGGGGAAACACCTCAACCTAATCAACCTCTCCCTAAAGCTTAAACCTCCAGTCCTGGGACATCTGTGTAAGTCATTTATGCAGAAAACCGAGTTGTACGCAGTATTCTTAAAGTGGCCTCACCAACGTCCTGTACAGATACAACAAACCACCACAACTCCGATACTCAATACTCTGATTGATTAAGGCAAATGTGCCAAATGTGTTCTGCACCACACTCTCTACCGCGTTTCCACTTTCAAGGAACAATGCACCTGCAGCCCTTTGCCCCTTTGTTTCACAACACTCCCCAGGACCTGACCATGAAGTATATAATGTCTGCCCTGATTTGCCTTCCCAAAATGCAAAGCTTCATTTTTCTCTAAATAAAACTTCATCTGTTACTACTTGCATCTTTGTCCCATCTAATTGTGGTCTTGTTGTACTCTGAGATAATCTACTACATCACCATTCTGATGTCATCTGTAAACTTACTAACTGTTGCCCCTATATTCACATCTAAATCCTTTACATAAATGATAAAATACAGTGAACTCAGTCCTGATTCTTACAGCACACTGCTGCTCACAAGCCGCCAGTCTGAAAAATTTCCCTCTTTCTTCAAGCCATTTGTGACTAGCTCCTTCTGTATCTTATGTCAATGAAATTTACTAATCTGTCTACCAATCAGAATGAAATACTAGCTAAGAAGACAGGCTGAGTAGGTTAGGTTTATTTTCACTAGATAAAAGGAGATTGAAGGGGGACCTGATTAAGATTTGCAAAATCATGAAGGGTATAGCCAAGGTGAATAGAGACAAGCTTTTTCGCACATTGAAGGATTCAATAACGAGAGGTCGTGCTTTCAATGTGAGAAGAGGAAAGTTTAAGGGGGATACACGCGGTAAGTACGTCACACAGAGGGTGGTGGGCATTTGGAACGCGTTGCTCGCAGAGGTGGTGGAGGCAGGGACGGTCGATTCATTTAAGATGCGTCAGGACAGATGCATGAGTAGGTGGGGAGTACAGGGATACAGATGGTTAGGAATTGACCGACAGATTTAGACAGTACATTTGGATCGGTTCAGGCTTGGAGGGTGAAGGGCCTGTTCCTTGGCTGTAAATTTTCTTTGGTCTTTGTTCTTTAAATGAACACCTTGCTGAAGTCCATTTAGACAATATCTACCAAATTGCCTTCATCAATCTTCTTTGTCATCTCTTCAAAAAACTCAACCAAATTAATGAGACATGATTTCCCATGCAGAAAGCCACGTTGTCTACCCCAATCAGCCCTTGCCTTCCCAACTGTATGTAAATGGTATTCCTCAGAATCCCCTCCAACAACCTACCCACCACTGGCATCAGGCTCACCGGTCTATAGTTCCCCGGCTTTTTGGGGTCACTGTTTCCTTTTCTAGTCCCACTCCTCCACTGCTCACAACAAATGTTAAATGTGACCAGGTTGGTGATATGGCTGATGATATCGGTCTCAGACTGGGTCAGGGTCAGTTTTAGGAACAAGTCAGGCTAGTTTCTTTAATCTGCTAAAACAACACGTTTATGATCCAGAGCAATGTTACTCAAACTATGATGGAAACATGAATGGCAAACTGTTTGGGTATTGCAATTATATAATCAATATTTCCCTTTCTAAAACCACTGACACACACACATCACACACAAAATCTCTGCAATTTTAACTTGAAATAACTTGGTCCAAATATTATTGGAACTCATGACAAAGGAAAAATTGTGAGGTTGTCCAAAACGTTATTCTGCTTCTGAAGATATTGTACTCATGCAAGATGCTCGCAATGGGATTTCATCCTGGGAGAGTTGGGATTTGGCTGAATTCCCTTTGCTTTAGGCAGTGAGGAGATTCCAGTGAATTCTGGTCAGGGAGCACCCAAAGGGAAGCACGGTGGTTTGCACTGCTGCCTCACAACACCAGCGAGTTGGGGTCGATTCCAACCTTGGGTGACTGTCTGTGTGGAGTTTGCACATTCTCCCCTTGTCTGTGTGAGCTTCTAATTGGTGATCCAGTTTCCTACCACAAACTGTGTAGGTTCGGTGGATTGGTCATGCTAAATTGTCTGTAGTGTTCAGGGATTTCTAGGTTATGTGCAATAGTCAGGGGTAAATATAGGGAAATGGCTTGGGAAGGTTGGTATGGACTTGTTGGGCCAAAGGGCCTGTGTCAACACTGCAGGGATTCCATAAAAATAAGAATGGTAGCGATGACTGTAAAGGTTTTTTTTTTAGCTCGTGCACATTGCTGTGATGAGGAACAATGAAGGAGAGAGTGTAATAGGCCATTCCTTCTCAGGCAGATTACATTTTCTCCCTCTCTGAGTTGAATCACACAGTAATGTTATCCTGTCCCAAACTGGACCATGTGAGGTCTCCTTGTACATTGTCCAAACTATGTCTCCATCACATTCCCTGTTCCATGTAGGTACATCATTGCTGCTGTCATACACAGAGCAATACCCTGAGCAGAAAATGGTCTCGGTTAATTTGAAGATATTTCTATATGTCCCTGCGTCATTAAAAAATAAAAATGTTTAATTTATTCAGAATATCTGCGTTAAACTGAATGCATTTTTTAAAGAAATACTGAAATTGCTGGAAAAGTTCGCCAGGTCTCTCAGTACCCAGATGCTGTAGTTGTACCAGCCTCCACCACTTCCTCTGGCAGCTCATTCCATACACACACCACCCTCTGTGTGAAATGATGCCCTTTAGGTCTCCTCAAAACCTTTCCCCTCTCACTTTCCACGAATGCCCTCTAGTTTTGGAAAAACCTTGATACTCACCCTATCCATGGCCATTCTGATTTTATAAACTTTTACTGCTGCGAAATGTAACTACAATCAACATGAATGGCTGTACTTTCAGTCATCCTGGGCCGAAATTCTGAAATGCAATACTGACACCTCTTCCTTCTCCATCAAGTCACAATTCTAAATCCATTTTAATCAGTTTGTTCAGATGTATCCTGAGACACTTCTGTGGGCTTTAAACCGAGACCTTTGTGCCCGGAGGTAGGGACACTCGCATCACTCAGCAATACCCATAAAGCTGTAACATTATTCTCCTGTGTGTTTGTTCATCAGCCTGTTCTGCTATGCTGGGACATACCTCTGCAACAGGCAGGACTTGAATCCAGGCCTTCTTGCCCAGAGCGAGGAATACTACCACACAAGTTCAGGAATTGGAATCAAATCCAGGGCTCTGGTTCAGAGACAGGAACACTACCCACCACACTACCATACCCAGATTTTGGGTCATATTTTAGTGCCCACTTTCAGCTTGATGTGGGTTTATTATAGTCAGGTTACCATTACTGAATTACAAACAACACTTTGTATTATTAAACAAATACAAGTTATTTGTCTCAACTATAAGATATTGAGTGTACTTGCTATGCTATCGAAATTAACTATAAACATCTTTAAGTGCTATTAGCTGCAGTCTGCAATATTAAGGAAAGAAATCCTGCAGACACACTCTGCCCCATGAAGGGTCTCAAATAGATATTTATTACCGAACACCAGAGATGAAGGAAGAGCTTAATTTCTGGTCCCAAACACCGATCACTCTTACCCAACTTTCACGTGCGACTCCCCTTTTCCTAAAACCATGAAGTGACACCAGGCCGGTGATTACTGTCCAGCCTCTCCTCCCCACTGACTGTGTCTGCAATCTGTCCCACCTCCCCCGAACCACACAAGGCAAACCAAGCTCAGGATCTTTGTGAAAATCAAGGCCGGAGTGTGCAGGCCTCCTGGAGAGGGATGGGCATTTTAAAATTGAAGGGGGAGGGGGAGGTGACAGTAATATCACACACTGGGCTGAGGGGTGGCTGATGGAGTTAAGTTTGGATTAATGCGAGGGATTGGATTTGGTAAATCAAACAACAGCAGGACCTATACAATTAAAAGTAGAGCCTTTGGCAGTGCTGTAGTACAGAAACCTAGGCCGTCAGGTTTAATTCTTTGAAATTTGCATCTCATATAGATAGTGTGGTTAAGAAGGTGTTTAACACACATGTCTTCATAGGACAGACCTTTGAGTATCTGAACTGGGATGTCATTTTGTGTTTGTACAGGACATTGGAGAGACCTCTTCTGGAATACTGTGTCCAGTCTGGTCACCCTGCCCGCTCATTCCATAGGCACACCACCCTCTGGGTGAAAAAGCTGCCCCTTAGGTCACTTTTAAATGTTTCCCCTCTCACCTTAAGCCTATGTCCTCTAGTTTTGGACTCCCCGTTCCCTTAGAAAATACCTTGACTATTCACTTTGATGTTACTGTCGTTGATATTATTAAGCTGGAGAGGATTGAGAAGAGATTAACCTGGATGTGGCTGGGAAAGGAGGGAGTGAGCTATAAGGAGAGGCTGGATCGGCTGGGACTTTTTTCACTGAAGAATATGAGATTAAGCAGTAATTTAACAGACTTTTCTAAAATAATGAGGGTTACAGAGAAGCTGAAGGGCTGATGTCTTTTCTCTAGAGTTGGGGATTCAAAACTGAGGGAGTTTTAAGGTGCGAGGAAAAAAGATTTATGAAAGTCATGAGAGGTAATTATGTTAGACAGAAGCTGGCTTGTGTGTGGAATGAACTTCCAGAGGAAGTGGTGAAAGCAGGGACAGTTACAACGTTTAAAGGACATTTAGATCAGTAAATGGATGAGACATCAGTTTGGATGGTGCTGTGAGCAGCTGCCCACTCCCTCCCCCTCTCTGAATGAATCCCTATTGGTTTTCACCCTCTGTCAATGTCTGTGCAGTGGCGTGGGGAGGCCAGCAGAGGGTGGCATTGCATCACTTTAAGCACCACAGAGACTGCCAGACCTGCCCCACACAGAGACACACAGATACACACACGGGAATGGTTAGGACACAGCGTGAAGCTCATCTGGTAACTTAAATGAAACATTAAAAAATGCTCAATTTGCCTTGTAAACTGTTAAAATATGAGGGACAGAGAACTCCCAAATTCCACTGTTTTAATAAAAACATCAATTTATTTTTTCACTCTGAAAGTGAACATTTTACATGAACTATTCACAACTCTGGGACACTCTTTCTCTTTACTGCTTATTACCCGACTCCAGCCCTACATCAATATACTGTTTCTGGGTCTGCCATCCTCTCATATCACAGGTGCTTGTAAGCTCTCAGTTCAGAACAGCATTCCCTCTCTCTTAAAGGTACAGTACACACTTTCAACTTCATCACATTATACCCTGATGAATATCGATAAGTGGGACCTATCCGGATTTCTCTTGCTCTGTGGTTTGTCAAAATTTCATTCGCTCCGTCTGGTGTGTGTCAGGACTGTTGTTGTTCCATTGAAAGCATGTCAATTCGACTCAGTCCGTGGGAATATATCAGTATTTCACATGCTCACACTCGTGTGTGTGGGGCAGGATTTCAGTTTTTTCATGGGGACTGTGATGCTATGACAATCTCAATGTTTGTAGAGAAGACCAAACTGGAAGACTTGTAAAGTCTATGGAGGAGAGTGTGGAACTCTAACAGGACAGTGACACGTTGGAGTAGTGTTCAGGTTTCTGGCAGATGGGGATCAGTGCAGAGCAGTTTGAGGTGATGCACTTTGGTAGGAAAGACAATGAAAGACAGTTTAAAACAGGCTGTGCCATTATAAAGGGGGTACAGGAGCAGAGGGCGCTGGGTGTATCTGAACTCAGATTGTTGAAGATGTCAGGACAAGTGGTGAGAGCAGTAATGATCACAGATTAGTTTCAGTATCTGAGCTGTTTACAGGAGGAGGTGTCGGAGGGAGTCTCCGTGCTCCCTTCCTGGGAGGTGGTGGTGACGATGTGTTGTGAGCCCACCCTCCTGCCCACCGAGAACGTGGGGATTCCATCTGTACCAGCTCGAGAAAAAACGGAGATGGCATCAGGGCCACGGCTTCTAAGTTGTGCCGGGGGGCAACGGAGCTGCCAGTGGGTTTAAAATGAGAATTGCCTTCACTGAACATTGCTCCTTACTCGGTCGGTGGGACGTGGATGTTTCAGAATCTCCACACGAGGCGTCCCGGTCCTCTCCTGCTCCTACCAGGGTCCTCCCCACATGGTAGCGGGATGGGGTGAGGGAACGGATATCGGGCACCCCACCACCCGGCGTGGCCCTTTCTGTCCTATTCCAGGCTGGTGGTGGTGACGATGTGTTGTGAGCACACCATCCTGGAATGGGAAGGAGGGAGGCAGGGAGGGTGGGAGTGGGTGGCCCTGCTGTTAGTGCTGGTGTAGGTGGGGAGGGGGTCATGGTGAGGTGTCCAGAGGGAGTCAGTCCACAGTGTTGTATCCATGCAGTGTTATTAGTGTGGGGGTGAAGTGGAGGGAGGAGGGGAGAGAGAGACAGAGAGACAGAGACAGAGAGAGAAGGTGCAGCATGCGACAGTGAGAGTGTTGGACCACGAGCCTTGTTCGGGGGTCGGTGCTATAACAGATATACAGTGAGTGTGAGGGAGCTGAGAGAATACAGTGACCCTTATCCTGACAGAGTGGGGAAGGTTATTGATGCTTGTCCTGTATTGCTGGACATTTCTTCAGACCACAGATATTGTACTGAGCTGGGTGGTGAGCTCAGACCATGCTCGGTGGGTCTGGTGGTGTCGCCCCCTCTGGGAAGAGAATGGTCCCCCTCTGTACTAGCCCATCCAACTGGAGTTCCGTACCCCTGTTGACAAACCGTGGTGTAATTGTTATTTAGTCCCCAGGCTCGGGGTAAACTGTGCAGGGCAGCTCCTAACGGAGAAAGTTCAATCATGTGCCCATTGAGCTTTTAAAGATGGCCCCAGTGTCAGGGATCACGGAATATCCAGGAGCATCTGGGAGATGGTGTGTACCTCCAGCCGTGAAGGACTCCATTTACAAAGCTGTAGAACAAATTGTCATCCAAAACTCTCCATCATCTGACCTCACAACAATATCCCTTTTTCCCATCTTTCCTGGGAAGACTGGCTTATGTTACAGGATGTTATTGAAGTGTCTACATTTCTGCATTCTGAAACCTGGGAACACATCCTTCCATGACACTGTCTCTCAGTCTCCCCCTCTCTGTCTATACCCCAAACCCCTCCCATGTGGTGATATCTAAACGGAATCCCCCGCTATCTCTCTCTGGCAGTGAGGTTCACACCCACAGCACCCCCTTCTCAGGGCACAATGGAGAGATGGAGCTGCAAATGGATGGGAGCTGCACATTCTGTCACATCCAGCATGGGCTGCAAGTTTCCACAAACTGGGCAGGGATATAACACAGTGTTACTGAGCAATGCACTGGGGTGGAGTACACAGTCCTACATACTGGGAGGGTAACTGCTCCTGGGTTACAGATCAATGCACTGGGGTGGTGTACACAGCTCTACAATCTGGGAGGGTAACTGCTCCTGGGTTACAGATCAATGCACTGGGGTGGTGCACACAGTCGTACATGCTGGGAGGGTAACTGTTCCTGGGTTACAGATCAATGCACTGGGGTGGGGTACACAGTCCTACATGCTGGGAGGGTAACTGTTCCTGGGTTACAGATCAATGCACTGGGGTGGGGTACACAGTCCTACCTGCTGGGAGGGTAACTGCTCCTGGGTTACAGATCAATGCACTGGGGTGGGGTACACAGTCCTACATGCTGGGAGGGTAACTGTTCCTGGGTTACAGATTAATTCCCGTGCGATCACTGCACATCCTGCTGTGCTGGTCAGACAATCTGCGGTTTATAGATAATGCAATGATGTGGGCAGTGCAGCCCCTCCTGCTGGATGGATATTTGTTTCAGGTTCACACATTTGTGCCCTGCTGTGGTCTGCACAGCTCCCGGTGCTGGACAGTTATCTTGTCCGGGGTTATAGATCAATGCACTGCTGTGGTCTGCACAGCTCCCCGTGCTGGACAGATATCTAGTCCGGGGTTATAGATCAATGCACTGCTGTGGTCTGTGCATTGTTCCACTCTGGCCAGATTGCTGGATTGTATTGACCAGTGTAATGGATGAATCTGGACCAATTGCTGGGTTGGCCTGAGCAGTACACTGTCCTGGTCTGCACAGTGTTCCATGGTGAAAAGATATCTCCTCTGGGTGTCTGGTGTCTGGGCTGGTTCTGTGAGGTGGATTGAGAATGTGGTATATCTCACCATTTCAGCTGATCTGGCAATGCCTTTCGTTCCCATCCCTGTGATTGGACCCTCTGTCTCTCACCCCATTAGTGTTACAGTGTGTCCAGGCACAGTACCTCATGTTGGTGGGGTGGGTAGGGGGAGGGGGGAAAGGTCATGGACAGGTCAAGGGGTTCCCCGGAACGTTCTGTCCTCGACATTCTATAACTGACATTGCCCGGAACGTTCTGTCCCCGACATTCTATAACTGACATTCCCCGGAACGTTCTGTCCCTGACATTCTATAACTGACATTCCCCGGAACGTTCTGTCCCCGACATTCTATAACTGCCGTTGACTGGAATGTTCTGTCCCCGACATTCTATAACTGACATTCCCCGGAACGTTCTGTCCCTGACATTCTATAACTGCCATTCCCCGGAACGTTCAGTCCCTGACATTCTATAACTGCCATTCCCCGGAACGTTCTGTCCCCGACATTCTATAACTGACATTCCCCGGAACGTTCTGTCCCCGACATTCTATAACTGCCATTGCCCGGAACGATCTGTCCCCGACATTCTATAACTGACATTCCCCGGAACGTTCTGTCCCTGACATTGTTTGTGAACGGCCGGACGTCAGTGAATTGAACAAACGATAAGATCCCGAGGGAAGAGATCCCGTTCCAGGGAGAAGGAGACTCTGTTCCGAACGGCCCTCAGGCAGTTAAAGGGGTGAATACGTTTTCCCTGCGTTTACATTTCTCCACGACACAGGATCGACCACAATTTAGACCAAAATACAGGAATTCCCAAACTCCGTTTGTCTTCAGGAAACTGGGAGAGAATCCTTCAGGAGAGCAACGTTCCCACCCTCTGTATTAGGAACTGGGAAGGAGTGACCTGTGTCTGTTCTCGAGTGATCGAGTGTGTGGGAATGTTCTGGAAACCATCTGTCCTTATGGATGTGACTGTGTGTGTTTGGGGAGGGAGGGTTTCTTGTAATTTATGTTACATTTCTGTCAGTAATTCCGACCTTCCCATTTGTTATTCCAGCTCCAATTATTTTAATAAATCCCTGAATACAGGGACACATTTGAAAATCTCACTGGAGTCCCAATCAAACGGGTCCCTTTGCCTCCAGGCTGATGGATAATGGGTTTGTTTTCCTTCCTCGCAGTAAACGTAGTGACCATCTACGTCCTGCTTTATAAAGATTGTGGATTGTCTCCATGTGTCAGACGTTACCTGGGGGCCATGGCAGCGGCGGATCTCCTGGTCATTATCCTTGACCTGATCCTGAGACACATTCCCATTGTTTATGATGAACAGTTTTATTTCCTGATGTACTCCGTCCCCGTGTGTAATATCCACGCCGTCCTGCTTTATGCAGCCACTGACTGCTCTGTCTGGTTCACCGTCACTTTCACCTTTGATCGGTTTGTTGCCATTTGTTGCCAGAAGCTGAAAAGTAAATATTGCAGTGAGAAAACGGCGGCTGTGGTTCTGGGAGCAGTGACTGTGCTGAGCTGTTTAAAGAACATTTTCTGGTATTTTATGTTCACGGCTCGGTATCGGCTGGAGAACCACCCCTGGTTTTGTGAGGTAACAAACGCTGTTCGAGTCTCCATTGTCTGGGTCACAATCGAGTCCCTCCACCACATTCTAACCCCGTGTGTCCCATTTCTCCTGATTCTGCTGCTCAATGTTCTCACCGTCAGACACATTTTAGTGACCAGCAGAGCCCGCAGGAGACTCCGCGCTCACACCAATGGGGACGCTCAGTCTGACACTGAAATGAGAAACCGAAAAAAATCCATCATTTTACTGTTTGTGATCTCGGCCAATTTCATCCTGTTATGGTCAATGTTAATGCTGTATTCTATATGGAACCGGATGTGGTATTTTCGATATAAGTCTGTGGATCTCGATTACTTTGTGCAGGAATTGGGCTTCATGCTGCAGCTCCTCAGTTGCTGCACAAACACCGCGATTTATGCCGTGACCCAGACTAAGTTCAGGCAGCAGCTGAAGAATGTGCTGAAATATCCCTTCACCCAAATCCATCCATCCATCAAATTCCCTCATTAATCAATCCAAACAGGATTTTCTCATTTCAGTTCAGTGTTTCAGCGATAGAGCAGCCTGTCGCTATGGTAACAGACTGAGGGTAGCGCTGGTTTCTCCATCCTTATCCCACAGCGGGGTTACAGGGAAACATTTCAATGTTTCTCACAACTCAGGGGCCAGTGAGAAAAGGCACCATCCCACTGACTGTATCCATCACTTCCATTTGTAACCAATAAAAATGTTGATTAAAGCGTGCCGAGCAGCAGAGTGACCGATGTTGTTGTGTGTCTTTGTGTTGGTGAAGCTGAGCTGGAGAGAGACAGACTCAGCCCCAAGTCCTGGTCCTCAGGGAAGGAGAGGGCACCGCGCCCTGAGCTCAGGAGCTGGGTTTAACTCCCTCTGTCCTTACTTTCACCTCTGGGTCTCCCACTCCAACTTGGCTCTCAGCAGAATTCATCTTGCTCCCTTTGTCACTCTCCCTCCATATATCCCGCCCTCTATCACACTGCACTGCTATTTCTCTCTCCTTTTCCCATTTACACACTCAATTCCACTGTCGTTGCCTTCCCCAATCTCATTCACTCTCTCCATCTTGCTTTCATAACCTCCCAATCTTCCTCGAATCCTTCGGTGCTGGGGGAACAGAAGAGGGTTGTCGATCTTCAGGGAACAGAGATTGGGACGGCATATCAGGCCATTGCCAGGGCAACTATCTGGAGCTTGGGCCAAACGCCATTGCTCGGGGACATAGTGGGTGTGAGAACATGAGCCGTTACTAGGGGGTGATAGGTGGAGTGGCACCGTAGGCTGTGGCTGAGACTGGTACAACAGGATATCACAAACAAAACACATTGTGTGGGACATACTGTCTGTTACTCAGGGAATAGAATGGGGATGGGGTTAAAGGCCATTTAGAGGGGATCAACTGGGTCGGTCTTCACAGGCAGGAGCTCAGTGTAAGTTGTTTGAGGAGAGTGATGGTGAGAGACTGCATGGGCGTGTGAGGGTGATGCTGGGGGAGTGTGCGAGGGAGTGAGCGTGATGGTGGGGGAATGTGTGGGGGATGTGAGTGTGATGCTGGGCGACTGTGCAGGAGAGTGAACGTGACGGTAGGGGAGTGTATGGGAGAATTGTGGATTATGTGGAGATGAGCATGAAGGTGACGGTGGTGTGGTGCAGTGTGTGGGGGTGAGCTTGACGGTGGGGATTGTGTGGGGCAGTGTGTGTGAGAGTGATGGACTGTGTGGGGATGAGCGTGACATTAGGGGGTGGTGTGGGGCGGTGTGTGTGATGGTGGTCGAGTGTGTGGGGGCGAGCGTGACGTTGCGGGTGATGTGGGGCAGTGTGTGTGGTGGTGGAGTGTGTGGGTGACAGCGTGACGGTGGAGGTGGTGTGAGGCGGTCTATGTGATGGTGGTGGAGTGTGTGGGTGTGAGCGTAATGGTGGTGATGGTGTGAGGCAGAGTGTGTGTTGGTGGTGGAGTGTGTGGGGGTGAGTGTGACGGTGAGGACGGTGTGTGGCAGTGTGTGTGATGGTGGTGGAGTGTGTGGGGGTGAGTGTGACGGTGAGGACGGTGTGTGGCAGTGTGTGTGATGGTGGTGGAATGTGTGGGGGTGAGTGTGACGGTGAGGACGGTGTGTGGCAGTGTGTGTGATGGTGGTGGAGTGTGTGGGGGTGAGTGTGACGGTGAGGACGGTGTGTGGCAGTGTGTGTGATGGTGGTGGAGAGTGTGGTGGTGAGCGTGAGGGTGAGCCTGATGTGGTGCAGTGTATGTGATGGTGGTGGAGTGAGTGGGGGTGAGTGTGACGGTGAGGTTGGTGTGGGGCAGTGTGTGGGATGGTGATGGAGAGTGTGGGGGTAAGTGTCTCGGTGAGAGTGATGGGGGCAGTGTGTGTGAGGGTGGCGGAGTGTGTGGGGGTGAGCATGACGGTAGGGGTGGTGAAGGCAGTATGTGTGAGTTTGGTGGAGATTGTGGTGATGAGTGTGACGGTGAGGGTGGTGTGGGGCAGTATGTGTGAGTTTGGTGGTGTGTGTGGTGATAAGTGTGACGGTGAGGGTGGTGTGCGGCAGTATGTATGATGGTGGTGGAATGTGTGGGGTGAGCGTGACGGTGGAAGTCGTTCGGGGCATTGTGTGACGTACTGAGTGTGAGGGGTCAGGGTGTTAGTGATGGAGTGAGTGTGAGGGGATCGCGGTGACTGTGATGAAGTGAGTGTGAGTGGGTCAGGGTGACAGTCATGGAGTGAGTGTGAGGGAGTCAGGGTGACAGTCATGGAGTGAGTGTGAGGGGGTCAGGGTGTTTGTGATGGTGTGAGTGTGAGGGGGTCAGAGTGACGGTGATGGAGTGAGTGTGAGGGGGTCAGAGTGACGGTGATGGAGTGAGTGTGAGGGGATCAGGGTGACTGTGATAAAGTGAGTGTGAGTGGGTCAGGGTGACGGAGATGGAGTGAGTGTGAGGGAGTCAGGGCGACAGTCATGGAGTGAGTGTGAGGGGGACAGAGTGACGGTGATGGAGTGAGTGTGAGGGGATCAGGGTGACTGTGATAAAGTGAGTGTGAGGGTGTCAGGGTGACAGAGATGGAGTGAGTGTGAGGGGTGACGGTGGCAGAGTGAGTCTGAGGGGGTCAGGGTGAATGTGATGGAATTAGTGTGAGGGGGTCAGGGCGGTGGGGATGGAATGAGTGTGGGGAGATGAGTGGGGATGGAATGAGTGTGAGGGGATTAGGGTGAGACGATGGAGTGAGTGTGAGGGAGTCAGGGTGAGACGATGGAGTGAGTGTGAGGGGGTTAGCGTGAGATGATGGAGTGAGTGTGAGGGGGTTAGGGTGAGATGATGGAGTGAGTGTGAGGGAGTCAGGGTGAGACGATGGAGTGAGTGTGAGGGAGTCAGGGTGAGACGATGGAGTGAGTGTGAGGGGATTAGGGTGAGACGATGGAGTGAGTGTGAGGGAGTCAGGGTGAGACGATGGAGTGAGTGTGAGGGAGTCAGGGTGAGACGATGGAGTGAGTGTGAGGGGATTAGGGTGAGACGATGGAGTGAGTGTGAGGGAGTCAGGGTGAGACGATGGAGTGAGTGTGAGGGAGTCAGATTGAGACGATGGAGTGAGTGTGAGGGGATTAGGGTGAGACGATGGAGTGAGTGTGACGGGATTAGGGTGAGACGATGGAGTGAGTGTGAGGGGATTAGGGTGAGACGATGGAGTGAGTGTGAGGGAGTCAGGGTGAGACGATGGAGCGAGTGTGAGGGGGTCAGGGTGAGACGATGGAGTGAGTGTGAGGGAGTTAGGGTTAGGCGATGGAGTGTGTGTGAGGGGGTCATGGTGAGACGATGGAGTGAGTGTGAGAGAGTCAGGGTGAGACGATGGAGTGAGTGTGAGGGAGTTAGGGTTAGGCGATGGAGTGAGTGTGAGGGGGTCAGGGTGAGACGATGGAGTGAGTGTGAGGGAGTCTTTGTGAGATGATGGAGTGAGTGTGAGGGGGTCAGGGTGAGATGATGGAGTGACTGTGAGGGGGTCAGGGTGAGACGATGGAGTGAGTGTGAGGGAGTCAGGGTGAGACGATGGAGTGAGTGTAAGGGAGACAGGTTGACGGAGATGGACGCATTCCTCCCCCCACGCATTTCTGTTCTTTCTCCATGTTCTCTCTCTCTCTGTTCGCTCTGTTCTCTGTCTGTTCTCTCTCTCTCTCTCTCTGTTCTCTCTTCCTCTCTCTCTGTTCTCTCTCTCTCTGTTCTCTCTATCTGTTCTCTCTCTCTGTTCTCTCTCTCTCTGTTCTCTCTCTGTTTTCTCTCTCTCTCTCTCTGTTCTCTCTTTCTCTCTCTCTGTTCTCTCTCTCTCTGTTCTCTCTCTCTGTTCTCTCTATCTGTTCTCTCTCTCTCTGTTCTCTCTCTGTTCTCTCTCTCTCTCTCTCTGTTCTCTCTTTCTCTCTCTCTGTTCTCTCTCTCTCTGTTCTCTCTCTCTGTTCTCTCTCTCTCTGTTCTCTCTCTGTTCTCTCTCTCTGTTCTCTCTCTCTCTCTGTTCTCTCTCTCTGTTCTCTCTATCTCTGTTTTCTCTCTCTCTCTGTTCTCTCTCTCTTTCTGTTTTCTCTTTCTCTCTCTCTGTTTTCTCTCTCTCTCTCTGTTCTCTCTCTCTCTGTTTTCTATCTCTCTGTTCTCTCTTTCTCTGTTCTCTCTCTCTCTGTTTTCTCTCTCTCTCTGCTCTCTCTCTGTTTTCTCTCTGTCTCTGTTTTCTCTCTCTCTCTGTTCTCTGTCTCTCTGTTTTCTCTCTCTCTCTGTTCTCTCTCTCTGTTTTCTCACTCTCTCTCTGTTTTCTCTCTCTCTCTCTGTTCTCTGTCTCTTTCTCTATTCTCTCTCTCTGTTCTCTCTCTGTCTCTCTGACCTCTTTTTCTCTCTCGCTGTCCTCTTTTTCTCTCTCTCTCTCTGTCCTCTCTCTCTCTCTCTCTCTCTCTCTGTCTTCTTTCTCTCTCTCTGTCCTCTTTCTCTCTCTCTCTCTCTCTGTCTTCTTTCTCTCTCTCTCTGTCCTCTTTCTCTCTCTCTGTCCTCTTTCTCTCTCTCTCTCCCCCCACGCATTCCCCTCCCCACGCATTCCCCCCCACGCATTCCCCACCCACGCATTCCCCCCTACGCATTACCCCCCATGCATTCCACCCCCCACGCATTCCCCCCCCCCACGCATTATTAAAAAAAATCTCTTTTAATGCAGTGTTCTTTCTCCATCCAAATACAGCAGGACCCTCACATAAATGCCCCCCAAAACACATAGGCCCTCCTCCCCTCTGTGTCTCTATATATCGATATATAACATTAAAAATCACACAACACTAGCTTTTGTCCCAGTACAACACTGGCATTTCCATCATTGAAATATAAAGATCACCGTTGAGCTTTTAACCAGATGCTTGCTTGAAACACACACAGCAAAATCCCACGAGCAGCAGTGTAACCACAGACAGATCGTGTGTGTCCCTGATGCTGGTTAAGGGTTTGATTCGGTCTCCTAGACAAGAGGGAGCAATCCTCCTGTTGAACAAATTCCAAACATTTCCCCCTTTCTTCTCTTATCCCCGTCTTGTGCTCTGTCTCCATCTGAGATCTCCCTCCCTCCCTCTCTCCCTCTTCCTCTCTCTCTCTCTCTCTCTCCCCCTCTCACTCTGTTCTAACTGTCTCCATCTCTGATCTCTCTTCCCTCCCTCTCTCTGTTCCCCCTCTTACTCTCTCCATCTCAGAGATATCTCTGTTCCTCCCCTTTCTCCCTCTATCTCTGAAATCTCTTCCCCTGTATTCCCCCCCTCGCTATCTCCATCTTGAAGATATTTCTCTCTGTCTCTCAGATTTCTCACATTTTCTCCCCTGGCCTATGCACATGACTCTGACATTAGAATGGGGCTTTGGAGAGAGTTTCTCATGATAAGGTATTCATTCCCTCCTCCGGGAGTCCTTCCTCCCAGACCCTGGGGGTGTAACCAGTTTGTGTCACAATCCCAAGGCCCCTGTTCCTTTAACCCCAGGCCTCAAATTCATTTTAAATCAATGAACCTTCCGACAGGACAGTCAGCGCTCTTTCACTTCTCTCTGTCAGTCTGACCCCCTTCACACCCCCATTGGAGTGAGAGAGGGGGAGGCAGTGACATCTGTGGGATCAGACTGTGCAGCAGCTCCCCCTCTATCTTCTTCTGCCCCCCACCAGTCCAGACCCGAACACACCCCCTTGTGGTAAAAATCCCAGAGACACCCTGAACCCCACCATTCTTGTCTCTCTGTGTGTGTGTGTCTCTGTGTGTAAATGAACGACAAGGAGACAGGACAGTTTCTGATTATTCTCTCTCTCTCTGTCTGATGATTCCTTGCGGCAGAAGTGATTTAATTCTCTCTGTCTCTGCGTCGTCCTGAGCTTCAGCTCCTGGATCCAATCTCCTCCTCACCCCCAGGGTTCGGGGGATTGGGGGGTGGGGAAACACACTGAGAAATAAAAACAAATCAATTTGAAATAAAATACAACAGTGGCACCAAAAGCACAGCAAATCCCACAGCTCTCTGCCTTCCCCAATCTCCCACGTGACCCTGGTTCAGTTTAATTATTGCAGAATGAATGAATGAATTGCTGACCATCACAGCGACATTGAAATACACAGACATCCCCGCAGAGCGGTTGACCAGAGGCTAGAAATATTAATAACCACGTTCGCACAGTGAGATCCCACAAGCAGCAATCTAACCCCACACACATCGTGGGTGATGCTGGTTAAGGGTTGACGTATTTGTGTCAAATCCCAAGGCCCCAGTTACCTTAGCCACAGGCTTCAAACCTGTTCAAAAACGATAAGGCCGCAATCTGACAAGACCCGGTTGAGCAGAGGTCCTGGTAAAAGCCAGCCCGCCACCCCCCCAACCCCTCTCCAGAGAGAGGAGATTAAACCTCGGGGTAATACACGGACAAAACTCACCTGGGCCCAACAGGCTGCAGCCTGTCAAACAGGCCTCAGGACTGTGTTCCCCCCTCTGGAGGAAGCTCATGTTTGAAGGTTTCTTGCTCCCAAACACACACTTTTCAAATCCTCAAGTGGCCAGGAAGATCCCTTTGGGAGGAAAGAGGCAGCATTAATGGGAAGGCTGAGCAGGAAAATCTTTCACAGGGAGATAGCCCAGCAAGATCCCGGCTTTTCCCCTCTCAGTGAGACAGACAATTTCTCAGGAATATCCAAACACAAACACAAGTTAATTTTTCATGTTGAAAAGTTCGTGAAATGACGGATTAGCTGATTAAAACCACTCACTGCATGCCTGCAACGATGGCATTAGGGCAATTTATGCACAGCAAGATCCCACAAGTGACTGCTGCAGAAGCTCGATAATCTGATCATTTTTATTTCTAATGTAATTATTTCCTGTCACCCCAGAATCAAATATTGCAGCTATTTCACAATCTCACACTGCCCCCCCTCCTGTTTCTCTTGCTCTCACCATTTTCCATTTCTGTCTCTCACTCTTCCTTTCTCTCTGTGTCCAATTCGATCACCCTGCCCTCTCTGTGACCCACTTTCCTCTGAGAGTGTGACAATTCTTTCCAGAGGTTCAGATATTTTGTGTTAGAGTTCCCTCCCGAGGGAGTCCCGTCTCCCAGATCGTGGGGGTTTCCCCTGTGTGTGTTACTGATGCCCCGGTGACTTTAACCCCAGGCTTCAAACCCGTGATCTGACAGGTCCCAGTGAACTGACAAACCAGGCTCCCACCCCCCAGCCCATCCCTAGAGGAGATGAAACCTCGGGGGAAGAAACAGACCCCCCACTCACCTGGGCCCCACGGGCTGCAGCCTGGCCAACAGGCCTCAGCCCTGTGCTCCCGCCATCTGGAGGTTGTTCTTGTCCAAGGCTTTCTTGGCACCCAGGCATTTTGGATCTTCACTTTCCTGCTTTCCCAACAAAAGTTCCTCGGGATAAAAGAGAGAAGAGATGAGTTGGTTGGGTGGGGGGGGGGGGGGTCGGAGGAGCGAGAGCAGTGTGACGCAAAATTACACAGCAAGGTCCCAGTTTAAACACAATCCCACCACTCCCTTCTCCCGTCCCCAAATGCACTTCATAACCTCACAGCAACATTAAAATACAAACAAATCATAAGAAAGTAATTAACCAGAGGCTGGAAGCATTATTAAACACACACACACACTCACACACACTGTCACAACCAGACAGGGAGGGCTGCTCACTCTCCTTACCGAGAGAGAACAAGGTATGAGAATGAATCTGACCAATTCCTTGCGCACATTTATTCTGTGTGAGGGGTTAGTGGAGCCCAGCCCTGCCCTCTCTGACACGTTGCATTGTCTGTCAGTCTGCTCCCTGGGGAGGGCTCTGTCTGAGTGACATGTTAATTCCCAGGACAGGAGCCTTGTGGGATCTTGCTGCCCACTGAGATGTTCATTCTGGGGCAACAAAGTGTCATCTTTCCCAGTTGTGACAACTCTCTTTTTGTTTACTGAAGCCTTATTAGTTGTGTCAGTGCGGTTTGAAAATATTAAAGATAACTCCCAGACTAGCGTCTTAGAGCCTGGCTGTAGGTAGGCTTCCTGAGACACACACACACACAGAGGGCTGGGAATGGAGAGGGTGGGTATTTGCTGAGGTTTTCTTGGGATTTTCCTGCTGTATGTGTGATTCCTAGAATTAATCTCTGACTCTGTCCCTGTGTGTGTGTCTCTCTCTGTCACTCTCTTTTTCTCTGTCTCTGTCCCTCTCTCTCTGTCTCTCTGTTCCTGTGTGTGTGTGTCTCTCTCTCTTTCTCTCTGTCCCTATGTGTCCCACTCTCTGTCTCTCTCTCTCTATCTCTCTCTCTCTCTCTCTCTCTCTCTCTCTCTCTCTCTGTCTTCTCTCTCTGTCCCTGTGTCTCTCTCTCTTCTCTGTGTCTCTGTCTCTCTCTCTCTTTCTGTCTATCACTGCCCTGCTCTGCATCCAGCCATTCCTAACTTGATTTTGAGTCTTTTATTTCCTTTCCCTTTCACAAAAATATTGGCAGAGTTTGGGAATTTAAATCATAGGTCACGTGCCTGCACCTCAACACCCACATTTCACCCTCACAGCTCCGCTGCCCCCATACACACAGAGACACACACACCCCGACACACACACACACACACACAGACAGACACGCACCGTTACAAAAACACACAAAGAGACACAGACACACACACACAGACACAGACACACACTGACACGCACACACAGACACACACACAGGCAGACACACACTCACCCCGTCACGCACAGAGACACAGACACACACAAAGAGAAGACAAACAGAGAGCGAGACAGAGAGTGGGACACACAGGGACAGAGAGAAAGAGAGAGGAGAGACACACACACCCCGACACACACACAGACACAGACACGCACTGGCGCACACACACACACAGACGCACACCGGCACACACACAGACACACACAGAGACACAGACACACGCACACAGAGGCACATACACACAGAGACACACACACAGAGACAGACACACACCGAAACACACGACACACACACACAGACACACACAGAGGCACACAGAGACAGACACACACCGACACATGCACACACACAGAGACAGACGCAGGCACACACACAGAGACACACAGAGGCACACAGAGACAGACACACACCGACAACACGCACACACACAGAGACAGAAACACATACACACACACAGACAGACACACACCGACACGCACACAGACACAGGCACACACTGACACACACAGAGACACAGACACACACCGACACGCACACACACAGAGACAGACACAGACACAGAGACAGACACACACCGACATGTGCACAGATACAGGCACACACCGACACACACACACACACACACACACAGACACAGACACACACAGAGACCCAGACACATGCACACAAAGGCACACACACAGACACACACTGACACGCGCGCACACACACACAGACAGACACACACCCTGATACACACTGACACACACACACACACAGACATACACATATACAGGCACCGACACACACAGATACACCCCAAAACAGGACATGGGCACTGTGCACAGATTTAGTCTGTGGGGGGAGAGAGTCAGTGAGGGTCTGAGCTCAAGTATCACCACAGAACTGTATCCGTGTGAGAGAGATAGTGAGACCAAGCCTCTGTTTGTGTGTGCGTGTGTGTGTGTGAGAGAGAGAGCGAGTGAGACCAAGCCTCTGTGTGGGTGTGTGTGTGTGAGTGAGAGAGTGAGTCCAAGCCTCTGTGTGTGTGGGTGTGTGTGTGTGTGAAAGAGTGAGACCAAGCCTCTGTGTGTGTGTGTGTGTGTGAGAGAGAGAGAGAGAGAGAGAAAGAGACCAAGCCTCTGCTTGTGTGTGTGTGTGGGTGTGTGTGTGTGAGAGAGAATGAGACCAAGCCTCTGTGTGGATGTGTGAGAGAGTGAGACTCTGTGTTTTTCCATCGGAGTGCCCAGTTTCCGTGTCAGTGCTGTCCCTCCATAATGTAACTGTGTATAAACCACGTGTTTATGTCCTTGTCCCAGTAATGATCCACTAAACTATACACTGTCCCTCACTCTCATTTACTCACTCTCTCACACGTGTATACACACACACCCTCACGCACCACATTCAGTCCCTTGCACACATGCCCTTTCACACACTTGCAGTCATCCACACCGACATGCACACACACACACACGCAGTCACTCACAAATGCACACTCAAACATTTTCACACGCACCATCACCTTCTCTCCCTCTCACTCAGACACAAACATACACTCTCTCTCTCTGTCTCTCTGACATACGCACACTTTCACTCACTCATTCTCTCTCTCTACACTCTCTCTCTCACACACTCGCTTCCACACACTGTCAGTTACACACACTCTTACACACACACTCTCACATACACTTACTGACACACGCACCCCCACACACTCACATTCACCATCTCATATATGCTCACTTTCACACACTCACTCTCTCTGTCTCCAAAACTCTGTCTCTCTCACACACACTTGCAAAGTCGCTCACACATGCCCTCTCTCTCACGTGCGCACTCACTCTCGTTCCCTTGTACACACACTCTCTCTCACATGCACACACACTCGCATGCATTCACTCTTTCACATACACTCACACACTTCCTCTCTCTCACTTTCACCCTTTCTTTCAAACACTCACACACACTCTCATGCATGAGCACATAATATCTCACACACGCTCACTCTCTTTCTCACTCACATGCACACATTTTCTCTCTCTCATGTGCGCACACTATCTCATGCACGCACTTTCACACAGGCATTCTCTCTCACACACACACGAATTCTCTCTCTCTCTCACACCCACGCGCATTCTCTCTCTCGCACACTCATTCTCTCTCACACATGCATTCTCTCGCACACTCATTCTCTCTCACACACACTCATTCTCTCTCACTCACGCATTCGCTTTCTCTCTCTCCCATACTCATTCTCTCTCTCACGCGTTCATTATCTATCACAGACACATTCTCTTTCACACTATTCTCTCTCTCAGGCACGCATTCTCTCTCGCACACTTATTCTCTCTCTCACACACGCATTCTCTCTCTCAATCACTCATTCTCTCTCTTGCACACTCATTCTCTCTCACACACACTCATTCTCTCTCTTACTCACGCATTTGCTCTCTCTCTCTCCCACACTCATTCTCTCTCTCACACGTGCATTCTCTCTCCCACACACACGCATTCTTGCTCTCTCTCACACACGCATTCTTTCTCACACACGCATTCTCTCTCTTGCAAACTCGTTCTCTCTCATACACGCATTCTCTCTCTCACACACACGCTTCTCTCTCTCACATACGTGCATTCTCTCTCTCACATACGTGCATTCTCTCTCTTGCACACACTCTCTCTCACATACGTGCATTCTCTCTCTTGCACACACTCTCTCTCACATACGTGCATTCTCTCTCATGCACACTCATTCTCTCTCGCATACATGTATTTTCTCTCTTGCACACACACATTCTCGCTCTCTCTTGCACACGCACTCTCTCTCACGCACACACGCATTCTCTCTCTCTCTCACACACACATTCTTTCTCTCACACATGCATTCTTTCTCACACATGCATTCTCTCATGCACACTCATTATCTCTCATACACGCATTTTCTCTTTCACACACATTTTCTCTCTCACACGCAAGCATTCTCTCTCTCACACACACGCATTCCGCATTCTCTCACACACAGACGCATTCTCTCTCACACACACATTTTCTCTCTCACACACATTTTCTCTCACACACACACATTCTCTCTCTCACACACACATTTTCTCTCTCACACACACGCATTCTCTCTCATACACGCATTCTCTCTCTCTCATATACACATTTTCTCTCTCACACACACACGCATTCTCTCTCACAACAAATTTTCTCTCTCACACACATTTTCTCTCTCACACGCACGCATTCTCTCTCTTACACACACGCATTCTCTCTCATACACGCATTCTCTCTCTCACACACACACATTTTCTCTCTCGCACACACGCATTCCACATTCTCTCTCACACACACACATTTTCTCTCTCGCACGCACGCATTCCGCATTCTCTCTCTCTCACACACACATTTTCTGTCTCTCACACACACGCATTCTCTCTCATACACGCATTCTCTCTCTCACACACACACATTTTCTGTCTCTCACACACACGCATTCTCTCTCATACACGCATTCTCTCTCTCACACACACACATTTTCTGTCTCACACACACGCATTCTCTCTCATACACGCATTCTCTCTCTCTCACACACACATTTTCTCTCTCGCACACACATACTCTGCATTCTCTCTCTCTCACACACACATTTTCTCTCTCACACACACGCATTCTCTCTCTCTCACACACACATTTTCTCTCTCACACACATGCATTCTGCATTCTCTCTCTCTCACACACACGTATTCTCTCTCTCTCACACACACACATTTTCTCTCTCGCACACATGCATTCACTCTCTCACACACATTTTCTCTCTCATGCACACGCATTTTCTCTCTCGCACACACGCATTCTCTCTCACACACATTCTCTCTCTCACACACATGCATTCTCTCTCTCTCACACGCATGCATTCTCTCTCTCTCGCACACGCATTCTCTGTCTCTCACGCATTCTCTCTCTCTCTCTCACGCATTCTCTTTCTCACATGCACGCATTCTCTCTCTATCGCACACGCATTCACTCTCTCTCTCTCTCGCACACACGCATTCTCTCCGTCTCTCTCTCACTCTCTGTCCCTCTCTCTGTCTCCGTCTCACATTCTCTCTGTCTCTCTCTGTCTCTCTCTGTCTCTCTCTCTCTGTGTCCCCCACTCTCTCTGTTCCCCACTCTCTCTGTGTCCCTCTCTCTCTCTCTGTGTCCCTCTCTCTCTCCCTGTGTCCCTCACTCGCTATCTGTGTCCCTCTCTATCTTTCTCTCTCTGTCTCTCTCTCTGTGTTCCTCTCTCTCTCTACCTCTATGCATCCCTCTCTCTCTCGATCTCTCTCTGTTCCTGTCCCTCTCTCTCTCTGCCTCTGTCCCACTCTCACTGTCCCACTCTCACTGTCCCTCTCTCACTGTCCCTCTCTCTCTGCGTCCCTCACTCTATCGCTGTCCCACTCTCTCTGCGTCCCTCACTCTATCTCTGTCCCTCTCTCTCTCTGTCCCCCTCTCTCTCTGTTCCTCTCTGTCCGTGTCTCTCTCTCGCTCTCTCTCTGTCCCTCACACTCTCTCTGTCTGTCACTCTCTCAGTGTCCCCCTCTCTCTCGAGCTGTGTCCCACTCTCTCTGTCCCTTGCTCTCTCCCTGTCACTCTCTCCGAAACCCTCTCTCTCTCTCTGTATCTCACTCTCTGTCACACTCTGTGTCCCTCTCTCTCTGTCCCTGTCCCTCTCCCTTTCTCTCTCTCTCTCAATCTCTCTCTGTCTCTGCCCCTCTCTCCCTCTCTCTGTCACTCTCTCTCTGTCTTTCTCTCTCTCTCTCCCTGTCCCTCACTCTCTCCCTGTCCCTCACTCTCTCCCTGTCCCTCTCTCTCTCCCTGTCCCTCACTCGCTCCCTGTCCCTCTCTCTCTCTCTGTGTCTCTCTCTGTCCGTCACTCTCTGTGTCCCTCTCTCTCTCTGTCTCTGTCCCTCTCTGTGTGTCTCTCTCTCTCTCAATCTCTCTGTCTCTGTCCCTCTCTCCCTCTCTGTGTCCCTCTCTCTCCCTGTCCCTCTCTCTCTCTCTGTCCCTCTCTCTCCCTGTCTCTGTCCCTCTCTGTGTGTGTCTCTCTCTC